>NW_021609357.1:7488-14966 GCF_004785775.1 Grammomys surdaster | reverse complement strand
CTGACAGCGGCCTGTAGTTCTCTAGAGGGGAGGAAAATGGTTACATTCACAAGTTTGCATCTGCAGATATCCTTAAATCAGGGAAAAGGAGAGATGGCTCAGCCGTTAAAGGCTAGGATCACAACTAAAAATATTAAGAGTTCAATTCACAGCAGTCACGTGGTGGCTCACAACCATTTGTGGTGAGATTTAGCGCCCTCTTCTGGCTTACAGGCATACATACAAAAATTGGTTTACTTTTAATGACTCTTAAAAGTTGTTAACAGATATTAATTGGCTAAAACCTCATCTTAAACTTTCAAAAAGATACAAAGCCTAATTTCCCTCGACAGTTAACTGATGAGAGATAGATAGCTTTGTAAAGGTATAAAGTAAGCTATTGATCATTAAAAGATAAATTATATAGACCATGATACATTGTTGGCTGTTCACATTATTGCTACTCATGTGCTCACAACAGACCTTTAGCCAAAGAAACCATTAATGTGGCTTCATCCTTCTTCAGGTACAGTGTTAATACAAGATTATAAGATAGAATCCTAAAAATATTTTAGATGAAATGCTAATTCTTTATTCCAAAAATTAAGTTGGTTATTAGAAAATAATGATATTTGGCCTATTACTTGACAAAGTTTTAGACAAAATTGATAATCATTATCCATAAGACAAGTTACCATATTTACAGATGCCTCATCAATTTATTAGACAGTATATGTAATTATATCACATGTACATTTTCTTGAATTTTCCCCTACTTCAACACAAATAATTAAATTATGTGCTGTGGACACTGTATAAAATGCTGAAAAATCAAGCTTTCAATTGGTACACTCATAGCCAGCATATGGCTCATGGTTTGTAACTACTTAAAACTGTTGCCCTTTTAGATATTACTAATTCTCAAATTTTACAGTTAATTATAAAAATACAACTTAATTTAAGAAACATGTACTGTTTCTTTATAAGACATTTAAGGGTTCATTGGATTGCTTAAAACCCAGGACAATGCCAAAACAGATTGTATACCAGTCAAATTATAGACCATATAGAAACAATTGGCCATACAATCTTATTCTTTATATCATCAAAATAATAATAGCTTGAGACTATAATTTGCCCCTTTATCGAGAGAAAAGGCAACACATGTTATCCAACATTGCCTTGAGGCCTAGAGTGCCTAGAAAAAGCCTAAAAATTCTCAACTTATACGTCTCAAAAGTTTGGACAATTTTGTCGCCAAATGGAGGTGACTCACCTGACAGGTCTACCATACAATCCTCAAAGACAAAACATTATAGAACGGGCTCATCACACTCTTAAATCTTATCTTTAAATGTGGACAGTCAGGGCCATTTGGCTGCTGACCGTCATTACTTAGAGCCTGATAGGCCAAAAGAGATGGTCAAGTGGAAGGATATCTTGACCAGACAATAGAAAGGCCCGGATCCTATAGGATCCAGGGGAGCGGTTTGTGCTTTTCCACAGGAAGAAGACAATCCATTTTGGCTACCAGAGTGACTAATGCGAAGACTCGTGATTCCAGTCCTAATTTGGATCCTCCAGATCTGGGTTCCTAGTATATGGGGAGAACAACGATGGGCTATATTATCTACTTTTCCTAAACCCATACCTGTTAGACATGATGCCATGGTGTTTACTAATAAAACCATGGGGCTGCCTTATCTTCCTTATGATAAACCGCATGCCCCCCTGGGAGAAAATCATTCCTTGCCTGAACGGGGTTCTCTCTGTTTCCAGGTTACTGAGATAGGAAACTGTATAACTCTCTCGAAGAGAACCTTGGGGTGGTTTTATGAAAAGAAAAGCTGAGTTAAATTAACAACCAAAAAGAATAATAATAAAAAGGACTATAGTTATGTCAAAGAGTTCTCACAGTCCTTTTTACAACCAGCCATTTGGATAGATGGAACATTTTAATCACCCAAACTTATTGATGGAGAACATCTTCGTTAACCTGAGGTTTCTCCCTTTTGTAGTCTAGAAGATGAGAGAGTTGTTCTGCCTTGGTCTGATTGTCAATCCAGAGTAACACGATGGGCAGATACCAATAAAACTTTTTCCTTTTCACCCAATATGCTGAGAGATCTTGGAGCTGACGCGATAATGAGAAAAAGTCCTTTTCTACAGAGCATTAGTATGAATCCTTTTCACAAATGGCTACTCTGTAGAGCTAATGGCAGTTGTACCGACCTCAACCCGCTAGCCTTTCTCCAGGGTAGAGAGACAGGAAGAACATCCTTTACAGGAGTTATTAATGGGATTATGGTGAAACAGATCCAATCCCTCAGTTGACAAATCCTATTCAGTTAATTACTGGAGTTAACAAGATTATTGTAAATCAAATGGTATTTTCACCTACTATTCTTTCAAACTCCTCATTTGAAAAATGCACTAATGATTCATGCATGATGTCTCAGTGTTGGGCGGTTGAACAAGCTAAACGTGCCATGGTTGCCAGAGTGCCACGATGGGTTCCTGTTTCTGTTGAAACACCCTCTATTCTATCATTATTCAGACAAAAAAGAGACTTTGGCATAACTGCAGCCATAATGACGGTGATATCAGTTAGTGCCATTGCAGCTACAGCTGCTGAGATTGCTATGACAACCAAAGTTCAAACAACAACAGCCTTAAATCAGCTGTCCACTACAGTGGCAGAGGCAGTTAACATCCATACTTCTACGAGTGCTGAATTGAAAGGCAGATTGATGATTGTTAATCAGCACCTAGATTTGGTAAAAGAAAGATTAGACATTCTTTTTCAATTGGCACAATTGAAATGTGAAAGAAAACTGGGAACACTCTGTATTACTAGTGTTCAATATGAAAATTTTACTCGAACAGCTAATTTATCCAGACAATTGTCTCATTACATAACAGGAGAATGGTCAAAAGGATTTGATGAACTCCTTGAGAAGTTGCGAGTAGCGGTGATGGCCATCAACTCAACACGCATGGACCTGTCGCTGACTGAAAGACCTTCTTCCTGGATTTCTTCAGCCTTCCCCTTCTTTAAGGAGTGGGTGGGAGTAGGCCTGTTTGGTACAACCCTGTGTTGCAGATTAGTGTTCATACTCTGGTTGGTTTGCAAGCTCAGAAATCAACAGAAACGTGACAAAGCCGTGATTACCCAAGCACTTGTGGCTTTAGAACAAGGTTCATCTCCCGAAATCTGGTTATCTATGTTAAAGAAATAGCGAGCAAACAGATCCATCAGCCGCTACACCCAAGGGCTCAGCCCATTACATTGGGTCGATGAGGAGTTTTAGCCTGACTGGTCTTGTCTGTGTAGCTCTGGTACCTGAATTTTGAGACAAACAGCCCTTGTACCCCTAGGAGATAACTCCATTGCACAGGGATGGGTGTTTGCATCTCTTTCGATTTCCCTAGCCTTTGCACCCAGAGGACTTGTTTCCATTACACCTGGTAAGGTAGGGGAGACTGTATCAAACTATTAGTCCTTGATCGCTTATTCCCCCATGATGGAAATTGCTTGATCGGGCTTGAGTTTGAGTCATATTGGTACTGTGCCAGACGAACCAAGGGCAACTCCATCTTTTCGACTCCAGGCCAGCTGCCATTGGTCCCAACGACGGGAATGGGTTGATGCCATATGCCAGAGGTACACCATGTGGTGTGAGTTTACCCCATGACGGGCATTACGAGTGGCCACAACCTGGGGCGCACATTCAATGAATGCCAGGTGTGGGTGCAACCCTCGTAGCTTAAGATAAGGAGCTCACCATTCTTTGGTGCTGGCTATGGAAGAACATCAACTAGCCTAAGACATGGGAAATGGCCAGTGCCTGTGATTCTCATTTAAAACAAAAAAGGGGAGAAGTAGAGAGCCGTGAAAGGCAGAGACAGCGCTGGCAATCCGATGCTCTCACAAGTTCTATAATTTATTGCCTTTGTGTAAGGGGAAAGCGCGGAAAGTCACAGTCCATCCCGGGGCATATAGGATTTTATGGGCAATTAACCAACCAGATATGTACATGTCGCTCCAGGGGGTATTTAACAGGGGGTATTTAACCAGGAACCCTGAGTGATAGTCCTCCACACTTCCCAGGGCTCGGGTTCCCATTGCAAGGGACATAAGTGTAGAAGGTCTCACAACTGTTTAACTGCCTTAAACACCTTACTAGTAGAACAGTGGGCTTGATCGGCAAAATAACAGTTGGAAATTTGTTGTAACAATATAATAAAGAAGGGGGAGATGTTGGGAGCCGCATACGCCAATTGTCAATGGCGCGGCTCCGTCAAGAAGCCGCATTCAAAGGCGCGGCTCCGTGAGGGAGCCGCACTCAATGGCACGGCTCAGTCAGGGAGCTGTGAGGTAAAGTGCGCCTGACTAAGGCGCACTGGTTCCCTGCCTCTCGGCCCCGTGAGGGAGCCGTGAGGTAAAGTGCGCCTGAGTAAGGCGCGCCGGCTCCCTGCTTCTCGGCTCTGACAGAGCCATGAATGGGAGCGCGCATGCGCAGGGCACGCCGGCTTCCCGCGCTCTGGCTTCAGTCAGAGCCAAGCCGAGTATGCGCATGCGCAAAGAGTAAAAATTACTATGCTAATTAAGCCTCACTCCAAGAGCACTCTAAGAGCCAATGAGAAACGAGTATGCTAATTAGGCATCATTAAGGAGCCAATGAGCATGCAGTAAGTGCTCCCAGGACTCTATATAAGCCCATGGGTTCTGGGGCTCTGGGTCCTTCGCCACTACCATCTACAAGAGCTGTAACACCATCCAAGAGCTGTAACACCATCTAAGAGCTGTAACACCATCTAAGAGCTGTAACATCATCTGAAATTGCTGTAACCAGTAAATTGCTGTCAGAAGAATCCTGAAGTGTGGCGTGTTCTCCTTTTCGGCGAGGCGGCACGTCGCAACTGGTGCCGAAACCCGGGACGAAGCCGGACGTCTCAGCATTTCATCCAGCATCGAGGGACCCTGTGAGCTCAGCAGAGGATTCAGAACTGACGGCGCGAAAAAGTCTAGACGTCTTCCTGCAAGGTAGGGTGAGTCCTGTTTATCTTGCTATTGCTATTCCCGTTTGGGCTGCAATAGTGCTCTGCTTTAGTTTTAATTGGCATATACAGGGGAAAGAGTGCACTTGGCATCCGTATATACAGGAACTATAGATAGGAAGTTATGGGTAACCATCAGATGAAGCCGCTCCTCTCAGCAATGCAGGCGTTGCTGCACGAGCGTGGCTTGAAGGTTCCCGAGAAGGCATTGTGCAATTTTTTGCAAGATGTTGATCAGGTAGCTCCCTGGTTTGTATCCACGGGGTCCCTGTCTAAGGGCTCCTGGGACAAACTTGGAGGTGATCTGATCAGCAAAATAGAAGGAGGAAAGTTAAGACCAGGCACGTGGCCTTTGTATAAAATGATTAGAGCCTGTATAGAGGATGTTAGGTGCCGAGACAAAGTAAGAGAGGGACAAAGAGCTTTGGCAGAGCATCAGGATAGCCTATCAGAAGCAGGAATGGTAGAGAGCGCTAACAAGAGAAAGAAAAAAGAAAAAATTAAAAAGGTAGCTACAAAAGAGGAACAGAAAGAGAAAAGGAGAAAAGGAGTAAAGATGAGAGATAATTTTCCTTGGGAGAGAAACGTAGAAAAGGAGAAAAGGCCTTAGAAAGATGTCAACAAAAAAGAGCTCTTAAATGTCCTTCTTTGTTGTCTGTCCTTGGCGCACCAATGTCCATATGTGTTGTTTGTTTTTTGCCTAAGTGTATGTTCTATGTTGCATGTTTAAAAAGACAAGAATGGTTATATATCCAACTATTGGGCTACTTTAACTTTGTTTTAAAGGCAGTCTTAATATATACAGGCTGATAAGCTATCTACACCTATAGCTAAGGGTTGAGCTGAACTGAAAAAGCCTCTATATCCAGTTGAATAATTACAAAGTTTGAAATTATATAAATATAAATCAGGAGAGCCTGGGTCCTCCAAGTGGGAACAGGATTTAGATAGAAAAATAGTCCACTTTGAGACAGAAGGATACCATTCACGTGGGCGGCTGCCTCCACAGAATAGAGAACAGTAAAAGCTGCTCTCCCCAATAAAAATTGATAGATACTGGGGCTGATGTAACAATTATTAGAAAACAAGAGTGCCTTTAACTTGGCGTTTATCTGATCCCTTATTCAACTAAAAGGAGTTGCTTATTCAGTAAAACCAAAAACAAAGTTCAAATTTAAGATTTATAAAATTAATGAGACATTACAGCCTGTCTTGCCTACGTCAGTTACCATTCTAGTAAATAAAATAATAAAATAATTTTACTATTATAAAATTAATTATAAAATTATAATATTAATATAAATTGATATTAATATAAAATTATATTATTAATTATAAAATTATTATAGATTTAAAAGATTGTTCCTTTACATCCTGGTAAAGTGATAAGATTTAAATCCAATAAATGTATTAGTGATTCTTGAGAGCCCATGAAACAATGTCATTAAAGGGCTGACTCAAAGAATAATTAATAGAATATGCTTGAAGTGAGAGAGAAAGAAAGGAGCTTGTTTGTGGACAAAAGAGTGAGAACATCCATCATCAAGTCATCAGTGGTTACTAATTACTCCCTATGTGAAAAAGAAAGTCTTGCCTTTCTTTCTTATGTACAAGGCCCTGGGACTTGATCCCTGCACCACAAAGAGATCAAAAAGAGCTAAGGCTTTTAGATTGTTGCGGGTATCCTAGACTTTCATCTAATACAAGCTCAAAAAATTACAGACTACAACTTTTGTCTAGGGAGAGCTAGCTAGTCAGTAAGGGTGACCAATAAATCTCTCAGTGTAATTTATTCATTTTGTACGCCCTTACTCTAATACAATGAGTTTTTAATATTTAAAAATTCAGATTGTGACACAAAAAATTCCAATAAAAATAGATAATAAGGACTACAAGTGAGAAGGGAGGCCTCAGTTTCTCCAGCTTATCTTGAAGCTTTGCAGGCTCCTCCGCCTTTTCAGCCTGCCAATGTCATCATTAAGATACTTTCCTCTGAAAAGCTAAGTGCTGCCAAAGAGTTGTTGGCTGAACAGATAAGGACACTAGCATGCTAGTTTGGCTCATAGTGAGCGGGGCAGTGGTACTTTGCTGCCCCCGACTTCTGAGTGGCAGGGGTCCTAGTAAGACAGTGCAGAGAAGTAAACTAGAGTAGTAAATGGAAATAACTTTTCATCTTTAAGCTTGTCTCTCTGGTAGAGCTTCTGTCCTAAAGCTAAGAGTAGAAACAGGATTGTGAAGCATCCATCACCTGTGGCATAGAACATAGACTTGCCACAGAACTGAAGCCATAGGGAAGGACGCCTTGAGAAAATCCAGAGACTGTTAGTGTTGTGTGCTTCCTGATGACCCTACCTGGTAAGATGTCTGTCATCAGCTCTGTCAGTTTCCAGTATACCAGCTAGTAGCACCTGTGCACAAGGACTACATCTGAAAACAGT
>NW_021609357.1:0-7478 GCF_004785775.1 Grammomys surdaster | reverse complement strand
CTGACAGCGGCCTGTAGTTCTCTAGAGGGGAGGAAAATGGTTACATTCACAAGTTTGCATCTGCAGATATCCTTAAATCAGGGAAAAGGAGAGATGGCTCAGCCGTTAAAGGCTAGGATCACAACTAAAAATATTAAGAGTTCAATTCACAGCAGTCACGTGGTGGCTCACAACCATTTGTGGTGAGATTTAGCGCCCTCTTCTGGCTTACAGGCATACATACAAAAATTGGTTTACTTTTAATGACTCTTAAAAGTTGTTAACAGATATTAATTGGCTAAAACCTCATCTTAAACTTTCAAAAAGATACAAAGCCTAATTTCCCTCGACAGTTAACTGATGAGAGATAGATAGCTTTGTAAAGGTATAAAGTAAGCTATTGATCATTAAAAGATAAATTATATAGACCATGATACATTGTTGGCTGTTCACATTATTGCTACTCATGTGCTCACAACAGACCTTTAGCCAAAGAAACCATTAATGTGGCTTCATCCTTCTTCAGGTACAGTGTTAATACAAGATTATAAGATAGAATCCTAAAAATATTTTAGATGAAATGCTAATTCTTTATTCCAAAAATTAAGTTGGTTATTAGAAAATAATGATATTTGGCCTATTACTTGACAAAGTTTTAGACAAAATTGATAATCATTATCCATAAGACAAGTTACCATATTTACAGATGCCTCATCAATTTATTAGACAGTATATGTAATTATATCACATGTACATTTTCTTGAATTTTCCCCTACTTCAACACAAATAATTAAATTATGTGCTGTGGACACTGTATAAAATGCTGAAAAATCAAGCTTTCAATTGGTACACTCATAGCCAGCATATGGCTCATGGTTTGTAACTACTTAAAACTGTTGCCCTTTTAGATATTACTAATTCTCAAATTTTACAGTTAATTATAAAAATACAACTTAATTTAAGAAACATGTACTGTTTCTTTATAAGACATTTAAGGGTTCATTGGATTGCTTAAAACCCAGGACAATGCCAAAACAGATTGTATACCAGTCAAATTATAGACCATATAGAAACAATTGGCCATACAATCTTATTCTTTATATCATCAAAATAATAATAGCTTGAGACTATAATTTGCCCCTTTATCGAGAGAAAAGGCAACACATGTTATCCAACATTGCCTTGAGGCCTAGAGTGCCTAGAAAAAGCCTAAAAATTCTCAACTTATACGTCTCAAAAGTTTGGACAATTTTGTCGCCAAATGGAGGTGACTCACCTGACAGGTCTACCATACAATCCTCAAAGACAAAACATTATAGAACGGGCTCATCACACTCTTAAATCTTATCTTTAAATGTGGACAGTCAGGGCCATTTGGCTGCTGACCGTCATTACTTAGAGCCTGATAGGCCAAAAGAGATGGTCAAGTGGAAGGATATCTTGACCAGACAATAGAAAGGCCCGGATCCTATAGGATCCAGGGGAGCGGTTTGTGCTTTTCCACAGGAAGAAGACAATCCATTTTGGCTACCAGAGTGACTAATGCGAAGACTCGTGATTCCAGTCCTAATTTGGATCCTCCAGATCTGGGTTCCTAGTATATGGGGAGAACAACGATGGGCTATATTATCTACTTTTCCTAAACCCATACCTGTTAGACATGATGCCATGGTGTTTACTAATAAAACCATGGGGCTGCCTTATCTTCCTTATGATAAACCGCATGCCCCCCTGGGAGAAAATCATTCCTTGCCTGAACGGGGTTCTCTCTGTTTCCAGGTTACTGAGATAGGAAACTGTATAACTCTCTCGAAGAGAACCTTGGGGTGGTTTTATGAAAAGAAAAGCTGAGTTAAATTAACAACCAAAAAGAATAATAATAAAAAGGACTATAGTTATGTCAAAGAGTTCTCACAGTCCTTTTTACAACCAGCCATTTGGATAGATGGAACATTTTAATCACCCAAACTTATTGATGGAGAACATCTTCGTTAACCTGAGGTTTCTCCCTTTTGTAGTCTAGAAGATGAGAGAGTTGTTCTGCCTTGGTCTGATTGTCAATCCAGAGTAACACGATGGGCAGATACCAATAAAACTTTTTCCTTTTCACCCAATATGCTGAGAGATCTTGGAGCTGACGCGATAATGAGAAAAAGTCCTTTTCTACAGAGCATTAGTATGAATCCTTTTCACAAATGGCTACTCTGTAGAGCTAATGGCAGTTGTACCGACCTCAACCCGCTAGCCTTTCTCCAGGGTAGAGAGACAGGAAGAACATCCTTTACAGGAGTTATTAATGGGATTATGGTGAAACAGATCCAATCCCTCAGTTGACAAATCCTATTCAGTTAATTACTGGAGTTAACAAGATTATTGTAAATCAAATGGTATTTTCACCTACTATTCTTTCAAACTCCTCATTTGAAAAATGCACTAATGATTCATGCATGATGTCTCAGTGTTGGGCGGTTGAACAAGCTAAACGTGCCATGGTTGCCAGAGTGCCACGATGGGTTCCTGTTTCTGTTGAAACACCCTCTATTCTATCATTATTCAGACAAAAAAGAGACTTTGGCATAACTGCAGCCATAATGACGGTGATATCAGTTAGTGCCATTGCAGCTACAGCTGCTGAGATTGCTATGACAACCAAAGTTCAAACAACAACAGCCTTAAATCAGCTGTCCACTACAGTGGCAGAGGCAGTTAACATCCATACTTCTACGAGTGCTGAATTGAAAGGCAGATTGATGATTGTTAATCAGCACCTAGATTTGGTAAAAGAAAGATTAGACATTCTTTTTCAATTGGCACAATTGAAATGTGAAAGAAAACTGGGAACACTCTGTATTACTAGTGTTCAATATGAAAATTTTACTCGAACAGCTAATTTATCCAGACAATTGTCTCATTACATAACAGGAGAATGGTCAAAAGGATTTGATGAACTCCTTGAGAAGTTGCGAGTAGCGGTGATGGCCATCAACTCAACACGCATGGACCTGTCGCTGACTGAAAGACCTTCTTCCTGGATTTCTTCAGCCTTCCCCTTCTTTAAGGAGTGGGTGGGAGTAGGCCTGTTTGGTACAACCCTGTGTTGCAGATTAGTGTTCATACTCTGGTTGGTTTGCAAGCTCAGAAATCAACAGAAACGTGACAAAGCCGTGATTACCCAAGCACTTGTGGCTTTAGAACAAGGTTCATCTCCCGAAATCTGGTTATCTATGTTAAAGAAATAGCGAGCAAACAGATCCATCAGCCGCTACACCCAAGGGCTCAGCCCATTACATTGGGTCGATGAGGAGTTTTAGCCTGACTGGTCTTGTCTGTGTAGCTCTGGTACCTGAATTTTGAGACAAACAGCCCTTGTACCCCTAGGAGATAACTCCATTGCACAGGGATGGGTGTTTGCATCTCTTTCGATTTCCCTAGCCTTTGCACCCAGAGGACTTGTTTCCATTACACCTGGTAAGGTAGGGGAGACTGTATCAAACTATTAGTCCTTGATCGCTTATTCCCCCATGATGGAAATTGCTTGATCGGGCTTGAGTTTGAGTCATATTGGTACTGTGCCAGACGAACCAAGGGCAACTCCATCTTTTCGACTCCAGGCCAGCTGCCATTGGTCCCAACGACGGGAATGGGTTGATGCCATATGCCAGAGGTACACCATGTGGTGTGAGTTTACCCCATGACGGGCATTACGAGTGGCCACAACCTGGGGCGCACATTCAATGAATGCCAGGTGTGGGTGCAACCCTCGTAGCTTAAGATAAGGAGCTCACCATTCTTTGGTGCTGGCTATGGAAGAACATCAACTAGCCTAAGACATGGGAAATGGCCAGTGCCTGTGATTCTCATTTAAAACAAAAAAGGGGAGAAGTAGAGAGCCGTGAAAGGCAGAGACAGCGCTGGCAATCCGATGCTCTCACAAGTTCTATAATTTATTGCCTTTGTGTAAGGGGAAAGCGCGGAAAGTCACAGTCCATCCCGGGGCATATAGGATTTTATGGGCAATTAACCAACCAGATATGTACATGTCGCTCCAGGGGGTATTTAACAGGGGGTATTTAACCAGGAACCCTGAGTGATAGTCCTCCACACTTCCCAGGGCTCGGGTTCCCATTGCAAGGGACATAAGTGTAGAAGGTCTCACAACTGTTTAACTGCCTTAAACACCTTACTAGTAGAACAGTGGGCTTGATCGGCAAAATAACAGTTGGAAATTTGTTGTAACAATATAATAAAGAAGGGGGAGATGTTGGGAGCCGCATACGCCAATTGTCAATGGCGCGGCTCCGTCAAGAAGCCGCATTCAAAGGCGCGGCTCCGTGAGGGAGCCGCACTCAATGGCACGGCTCAGTCAGGGAGCTGTGAGGTAAAGTGCGCCTGACTAAGGCGCACTGGTTCCCTGCCTCTCGGCCCCGTGAGGGAGCCGTGAGGTAAAGTGCGCCTGAGTAAGGCGCGCCGGCTCCCTGCTTCTCGGCTCTGACAGAGCCATGAATGGGAGCGCGCATGCGCAGGGCACGCCGGCTTCCCGCGCTCTGGCTTCAGTCAGAGCCAAGCCGAGTATGCGCATGCGCAAAGAGTAAAAATTACTATGCTAATTAAGCCTCACTCCAAGAGCACTCTAAGAGCCAATGAGAAACGAGTATGCTAATTAGGCATCATTAAGGAGCCAATGAGCATGCAGTAAGTGCTCCCAGGACTCTATATAAGCCCATGGGTTCTGGGGCTCTGGGTCCTTCGCCACTACCATCTACAAGAGCTGTAACACCATCCAAGAGCTGTAACACCATCTAAGAGCTGTAACACCATCTAAGAGCTGTAACATCATCTGAAATTGCTGTAACCAGTAAATTGCTGTCAGAAGAATCCTGAAGTGTGGCGTGTTCTCCTTTTCGGCGAGGCGGCACGTCGCAACTGGTGCCGAAACCCGGGACGAAGCCGGACGTCTCAGCATTTCATCCAGCATCGAGGGACCCTGTGAGCTCAGCAGAGGATTCAGAACTGACGGCGCGAAAAAGTCTAGACGTCTTCCTGCAAGGTAGGGTGAGTCCTGTTTATCTTGCTATTGCTATTCCCGTTTGGGCTGCAATAGTGCTCTGCTTTAGTTTTAATTGGCATATACAGGGGAAAGAGTGCACTTGGCATCCGTATATACAGGAACTATAGATAGGAAGTTATGGGTAACCATCAGATGAAGCCGCTCCTCTCAGCAATGCAGGCGTTGCTGCACGAGCGTGGCTTGAAGGTTCCCGAGAAGGCATTGTGCAATTTTTTGCAAGATGTTGATCAGGTAGCTCCCTGGTTTGTATCCACGGGGTCCCTGTCTAAGGGCTCCTGGGACAAACTTGGAGGTGATCTGATCAGCAAAATAGAAGGAGGAAAGTTAAGACCAGGCACGTGGCCTTTGTATAAAATGATTAGAGCCTGTATAGAGGATGTTAGGTGCCGAGACAAAGTAAGAGAGGGACAAAGAGCTTTGGCAGAGCATCAGGATAGCCTATCAGAAGCAGGAATGGTAGAGAGCGCTAACAAGAGAAAGAAAAAAGAAAAAATTAAAAAGGTAGCTACAAAAGAGGAACAGAAAGAGAAAAGGAGAAAAGGAGTAAAGATGAGAGATAATTTTCCTTGGGAGAGAAACGTAGAAAAGGAGAAAAGGCCTTAGAAAGATGTCAACAAAAAAGAGCTCTTAAATGTCCTTCTTTGTTGTCTGTCCTTGGCGCACCAATGTCCATATGTGTTGTTTGTTTTTTGCCTAAGTGTATGTTCTATGTTGCATGTTTAAAAAGACAAGAATGGTTATATATCCAACTATTGGGCTACTTTAACTTTGTTTTAAAGGCAGTCTTAATATATACAGGCTGATAAGCTATCTACACCTATAGCTAAGGGTTGAGCTGAACTGAAAAAGCCTCTATATCCAGTTGAATAATTACAAAGTTTGAAATTATATAAATATAAATCAGGAGAGCCTGGGTCCTCCAAGTGGGAACAGGATTTAGATAGAAAAATAGTCCACTTTGAGACAGAAGGATACCATTCACGTGGGCGGCTGCCTCCACAGAATAGAGAACAGTAAAAGCTGCTCTCCCCAATAAAAATTGATAGATACTGGGGCTGATGTAACAATTATTAGAAAACAAGAGTGCCTTTAACTTGGCGTTTATCTGATCCCTTATTCAACTAAAAGGAGTTGCTTATTCAGTAAAACCAAAAACAAAGTTCAAATTTAAGATTTATAAAATTAATGAGACATTACAGCCTGTCTTGCCTACGTCAGTTACCATTCTAGTAAATAAAATAATAAAATAATTTTACTATTATAAAATTAATTATAAAATTATAATATTAATATAAATTGATATTAATATAAAATTATATTATTAATTATAAAATTATTATAGATTTAAAAGATTGTTCCTTTACATCCTGGTAAAGTGATAAGATTTAAATCCAATAAATGTATTAGTGATTCTTGAGAGCCCATGAAACAATGTCATTAAAGGGCTGACTCAAAGAATAATTAATAGAATATGCTTGAAGTGAGAGAGAAAGAAAGGAGCTTGTTTGTGGACAAAAGAGTGAGAACATCCATCATCAAGTCATCAGTGGTTACTAATTACTCCCTATGTGAAAAAGAAAGTCTTGCCTTTCTTTCTTATGTACAAGGCCCTGGGACTTGATCCCTGCACCACAAAGAGATCAAAAAGAGCTAAGGCTTTTAGATTGTTGCGGGTATCCTAGACTTTCATCTAATACAAGCTCAAAAAATTACAGACTACAACTTTTGTCTAGGGAGAGCTAGCTAGTCAGTAAGGGTGACCAATAAATCTCTCAGTGTAATTTATTCATTTTGTACGCCCTTACTCTAATACAATGAGTTTTTAATATTTAAAAATTCAGATTGTGACACAAAAAATTCCAATAAAAATAGATAATAAGGACTACAAGTGAGAAGGGAGGCCTCAGTTTCTCCAGCTTATCTTGAAGCTTTGCAGGCTCCTCCGCCTTTTCAGCCTGCCAATGTCATCATTAAGATACTTTCCTCTGAAAAGCTAAGTGCTGCCAAAGAGTTGTTGGCTGAACAGATAAGGACACTAGCATGCTAGTTTGGCTCATAGTGAGCGGGGCAGTGGTACTTTGCTGCCCCCGACTTCTGAGTGGCAGGGGTCCTAGTAAGACAGTGCAGAGAAGTAAACTAGAGTAGTAAATGGAAATAACTTTTCATCTTTAAGCTTGTCTCTCTGGTAGAGCTTCTGTCCTAAAGCTAAGAGTAGAAACAGGATTGTGAAGCATCCATCACCTGTGGCATAGAACATAGACTTGCCACAGAACTGAAGCCATAGGGAAGGACGCCTTGAGAAAATCCAGAGACTGTTAGTGTTGTGTGCTTCCTGATGACCCTACCTGGTAAGATGTCTGTCATCAGCTCTGTCAGTTTCCAGTATACCAGCTAGTAGCACCTGTGCACAAGGACTACATCTGAAAACAGT
>NW_021609356.1:16026-27209 GCF_004785775.1 Grammomys surdaster | reverse complement strand
TCTTTATTTACATTTCAAATGTTATCCACATTTGTAGTTTCACCCTCAGAAATGCCCTATCTTATTCCCCCTCTTCTGACATCTATGAAGGTGTTCCCCCACCTACCCACCCATTCCTGCCCTCCTATTCTGCTACACTGTGGCATTAAGCCTTCACAGGGCCAAGCACCTCTCCTTCCACTGATATCCAACAAGGCCATCTTCTGCTACATATGTGGCTGCAGCCATGGGTCCCTCCATGTGTACTCCTTGGTTGGTGGTTTAGTGCCAGGGAGCTCTGGGTGGGGGGTGGCTTATTTGGTTAATATTATTGTTCTTCCTATGGGGTTGCAAACCCCTTCTTCTCCTTCAATACTTTCTCTAACTCCTCTACTGGGTACCTCATGCTCAGTCAAATGGTTTCTAGTATCCACCTCTGTATTTGTCAGGCTCTGGTAGAGCCTTCTCGGGAGACAATTATACCAGGCTCTTGTCATCATGGACTTCTTTGTATCCACTATAGGATCTGCATTTGGTGACTCTATATGGGGTGGATCCCCCCATGGGGCAGTCTCTGCTCTGAAATTTCAACTCTCACCAATCCTGCTGCCTCACTAATGGGACTGTAGCCAGCCTGACAATAGCAAACAAGGCCATGGCAACTCTTGTCCTTTTTCCTCAACACTGTGCCTTGCATAAAACCATTAGTTTACATTTTGAAAGGTATCCCCCAAAGTCCATTCCTTTTTATGGTGGTTTCCTCTTCTTGAGGCTCCCTACCAGGGCCCAGCTCTCAAGTCGTTTGCCTTACATAATTATGAAGCCCAATTAAAATTAAATGCCTCATTCTCACATGGAGTTTACCTTTTATGTTTATAACAAGCCTTCTGCTTATAGGCTAGCTATTCTGTCTCTTCTTTATCCTGAGGCAGTTCTTTGCTCCTGCCCTGTCCCCCAGGGACAAACAGTTCATTACCCTCTCTCTTGTTCCCTTCCCTTTCTATTCTTTATCATTGTCCTTTTTCCCTTAACCTTTGTCCCTCTGGGGCACATAGGTCTTCTCTGTGCTGAGAATTTGGTCTTAGGGTATCTTAGGCTGACTCTGAGGATACCAACATGATTCATTCCTGACTCCAGCCAAAAATACCATTCATTCTGTATGGGCATCCCTCCAAAAATCTCATGTGTTTAAATTGTCTTAGGCTATTCATAGAATCTCATAAGAGCAATCTGGTACTTTTTTTTTTTTAAGAAAATAGCCTGGCATGGATGTGAGTATATTCAATCTCATCTTTCTAGAAGGCTCTATAGTGGAAAATTAGACCCATAACAAGCCAGTGAGACAGAGCCCCTGGGCATTAAGTCCAGAGACAGTGGCCAGCCTGGATATTAATGAAATGAACTATAGAATGTAAGGAGACTGTGAGAAGTTCCATAGAGAATATCCTCTTCCCCTCAGCCTACAGTGAGTCACCTCACTATCTAAAAGAAGTTGCAGTACACATGAAGGTTGGGAGTCCCCCACAAGGACCTGTCACAGGGAACCAGGGCATAGTGTTAGGACATAGTTCTCTGCCTCAGGAGGGACGCTTTCTTAGAAAACATAAAAACTGTTATGGAAGTATGAAGAACTAGATTAAGGCTTAAGGTAACATCATGTTCTTCTCACTTTGATACCAGGTCTCTGACAGTTCATTTGTTGCAAATAGTCTTTCAGCAGAGGTTAAATACAAGGTCATACTAACTAAAATGTGCCTGCCTTGGTCCTCATGCTTGCTGAATATGCCTCTCCCCTTATCCCATTTTTCTCCGTAACTAAATCAGTTGTTATGGTCTGAGTGTACTACATACTAATTTCTTTCCAAAACATTGAGCAGTTTATCAAGCTCTGTGCTTTGGGTCCCATTTATGAGACCTGTTCCTGAGATGCAAGGAACTACACAAATCTGAGATTGACCTAACTATGGTGATGAGGAATTAAGAAACTAGACACAGGTACAGAAAAGCTATGAATGATTATGCTCTGTGCTCTGATAGGGACATACCAGCAACAAAAAATAGTTATTAAATATCAAAATATTTATTGTATAAATCAAAAGGGGAGGCAATTTCCTCATGGAAAGGTGCCTCTATTAAAATACACACAAACTATAATAATCCTAGAGAAGAAAAAGTGCTTGATAAAATCAGTAGATGCTACATTCATTTACCAGCTCAGAGGAAGACCTTGCCTTTCCAGTGTGTTTCAGCCCTATAGGTGATTGACATTTCCATGCTCCATTCAGCAGTGGACATTCACTTAGGATTTCAGCAATCTCCAATACTCAGCTTCCATTTCTGTCTTCCACAAGCAACCTTAACAGTAGTTATAATTGAAAAATGCAACTTTGGCTTCCCAGATCATAAATGTAGTACCCACCACACTTAGAACATTGGGTTGTTTCAAAGGTGACCTCCTTGGGCTTTCTTTTGGCCCTGAGTATGTCCAGGAGCTCAGGACAAAAGTTTTCTAATCTGTGTGAAAGTATTACACCCATTTCATAGCACTCCAGAGGGGCAGGGTATATCTCACGTTCCAGCTGGCTCAGCTGGGCTGTGTGGTGTAGAAGTTCTTTCAGGAAAAGCAGAGAAAAGTTGTTATTACAGAAACTGACACCTCTGAGGTGGAAACATTGGCTTATGGCAGGCAGCAGGGTATTAATCTGAGAGTCCTGTATACCACATGCCTCTAATTCCAGGTATTGCAGGCTATGTCCAACTCTCTGAAGGAAAAACCTGAGAGGCTCCAGGTGTAAATAACATAAACTAATATCAGCAATTTTTATCGATTCGAGCTCACAAATATTTCGGCAATAGGGCAGGAAATCCAAGTCTGACTGTGAGAGGTTACAGTCAGTGATGCTAAGTGAATCCAAGGGTTTCTTCAGGCACCTGAGGAGAGAACACATTATTGCTTTCTGTCAAATGGTGTTGAAGAGTGTTCATAGAATTGGCAGTTAAGCAGATAACATTTCTCCCAAACTCATTCTGAATTCACTTTGAGAACAACCCTCAGGACATAGCCTTTTGTTTTCTGCTCACATACCTCACAGCATTCTAGTCCGGATCTTTAAGATATCACCATAACCATGACTCAGCTCCTGACAGAAAACCACAGCAATGGATATATCAAGGCAACATGGAATATGTAAGAAGGACTAACTACCCTAAACAAAATTCAACAACTTCCTAGTACTGTTTTAAAAAGAGTTCTACGAGTTTTTTTCCCTCCAAGTTCCATGATTTTGTCTTCGTCTTGAAACCCATTGTCCCATATTTCTCATCTTCTCAATCTGTTTGTTAACTCAAAAGTTTTTACACATAGACAATAAGAGGTTGCTTGTGCCTGGTCATACAGATCTTAGCACAGGGTGCATTGCTTCGAGATGCTATGTCTCTAATAGTGATAGGTTTATGTTTGCCAGATCATAAAAGCTTCCATAGCTTGCAATACAAACCAAACATTACAAAACAAAACAAACCACATCAAAACCAAGGCAAAAGAAAAGAGATTTGTTTTCTCTGGTCAACTACTCGACCCTTCCTTACCTGAGGAATCCTTTCAGGTTGCCGTATATAAAGGAGACATTATTTACAGAGATACTCTCCAGGCACTGGAATATGGGAAGTTGAGAAATTTCTGAATCACTTAGGGTATCTGTGATGTGACTTAGTGTAAGATCGAGAAGATTGTTCATCTGTCTCAGGTAGGGATTAAGAAAAGCCAAATCTTCTATACGAAGATGAAGCAGCTCCAGATCTTGTACACAGTCTGCATGTAAAAAGTTGAAGATTTCTATGACTGTGGCTTTGGTTAAGCCCTGAATCTCTAGCCTTCTACAGCACAGATGAATTGAATCTTTTCTCTGCTGGGCCCACTGCAACAAGTATGTGGCAGATTCATCAAGTCTACCCTCTATCAGTTCAAGTTGTGTTGTCAGCTTCAATTCTTTCTTCACCCCACAGCCAGGACTATTCTGCATTGGCTGTTTCTGTGTCATGAATCCTGGTAAGTCTTCATAGGATCGAGTGCATATGCCATTAATATCATGATATCCATTCCTCCAATTGATCTCTCTGAGTTTGCACCTACTGTGGGAGAAATGAATATAACTCTCAAAAGGTAAAAGAAGACATATTTGATAGTCTGATTCTACTCTACATATTACATTTAAGCTGTTTGGTTCAAAACTTTGATTTCCTATGTCTAGAATCAAGCCCTGAGACTCATGTTCAGTGAATGAATAGCATTCTTTGCAAGAC
The DNA here is from genome assembly GCF_004785775.1 of Grammomys surdaster. Taxonomy (NCBI): domain Eukaryota; kingdom Metazoa; phylum Chordata; class Mammalia; order Rodentia; family Muridae; genus Grammomys; species Grammomys surdaster. Next base: position 22,928 of record NW_021609356.1, on the reverse strand, counting down.
AGGCATCTTTAGCCCATTTTTACTTCCCTTCATGCAAAGCTCCTTAATCCCACTGTCATTTCACTTGTACCTTGAGGGATGCAGGAAACACCCCACTCCTCTTGGGTGTGTCTATTCTTGTCTGTCTAAATTATTTATTATTTGTCCAGAGAGTTGAGACTAAATCCAATCCTCTACACCTTTCTCAGCCTCTACATTCAGAAGAAAACAGTCCAGACTGTGGGTAGAAGAAACAATTGATGATCAGAAGCCTTTGATCCACAGTTGGCCAAATATTCTGTGTCCCTAGTTTCTCCTCAGCACTCAAAGAACCTTCCTCCAACCCCAGAAAATCTTGCCTACCTGGAGTGAACCTTTTGTGCAATCAGTATATCTAGTCCCTCAAGCACAGCCTTCAAAGTCTCCAAGTTGAGGTTTTTTATCATCATTCCTACAGAAAGGTATGGGTAGGGCCACACAGGTATCATGGCTGTCAAGACCTTTGTATGTCCATTAATGAAGGCCTCCTCAAACATCACTGGGAACAGAATATTGGGCAGGTCCTTGAGAGCAGAAATGGCCAAGGCCTCCTCCCTCAGTAGCCTCTGTCTTGCCAACTTCTCAAGGGTGAGTGGAGAGTAGACTTTCATTGTGTCTTCTTCTAAAGACTCATCCTAAGGAAGCCACAAAAAATATACCATGAATGACAAGAAACATACGAAACCCTTCTATACACACAAGGAATTGTGAGGGCTAGATTACTAATGATGATAGACAACTCAATCTGTCAATTTGAGCACACTCAGGTTTGTTGTTGTTGTTGTTGTTGTTGTTGTTTGAGATAATATCCTTACAGAACTACCTATGTGTTTGACTGTCCTAAAACTTACTTTATTGATCTCAGTAGCCTGGACCCACAGAGAATTGCTTGCAAGTGCCTCCCAAGTGTTGAGATTACATGTGGGTTCCATCACTGCTCAGCCTGGGCCACCACAGCAGGTCTAATCTAGAACTGCTTGGTTTGGCCTGTGCTGGTTTTATAGCCATAATTCTGTCTAGTGGTATGATTTTTCTCCAAAGTATCCAAGTTCCCAAAGGACTATTCAATTGCAGCCACAGATGGAGTGAATCCATCCCACTGGGAAGGGATCATGATGAACTCTGAAGCTTGAGCCACTTGTTGGATGATGATTGTGCTTAGCTTTCCAGGCTCTCAAAGAAAGTGAGGAAAATAAGCTTCCAGAGTTTTTACAGTCTTTATTTATCCAGCTACCCTGCATGGAATAAGTCACCTCATCTTTGAAATTCCCATCATTAGTTATTGACATCAATCTTTGATTGTGACCCTGACAGGACTTTTGGAGAAGGTGTTGGTAAAGTTCCAAGCTTGAGATCTGCAAACTACAGAGCTAACAGAGTGGGAAAAAACACTAAAGTCAGTTATCCTTCAGTAGCCATTGACATGGTTGGTGACTCTTTATAAAGCATCCGGAATAAAGAGACTATGAGGTAGAGATTATAATTCCTGTATAATTCCTGTGCTTAAGGTAGGAGGCTCTCTAGCTCAGTGTCATTATTGGTTACTTCTACAGCACCAAAACAGCTAGCCTGAGACCTGCAGAGTCTAAAGGAAGACCAAACAAAGGTAAGAAAAAGGAGCAGATATTTTAATTGATATTTAGATTTTTCTGTTTGAACATTTAATAACAATAATAATAATAATTAATAATAATACCTGGTTTCTTTCTGAAAATTTAAAGATATCCTGATTTCCTTGAAAAGACTAGACCATGTATCAATCAGCAGGTAGAGATAACTTGTTCATTTTTTTTTTTGGTGTTGTTGTTTATTGGTTTCGATTTTTTCCTTCTTTGAGACATGGTCTTATAGCTGTTTTTAAACTTTCTATATAAATTAGGCTGCCATCAAACTTAGTGACTATCCAGCTTCTGCTTTACTGTTGCAGTCAAGAGTAGGTTTATGTGGAGAGGAGAGATCGAGACTGTGGTTGTGATATAATGAATATTAAACACACACACGCACACATATACATAAGTGTGTGTATATATACATTTCTTTCTGGAAGTTTGAGGACATCCTGAGTTCCATTGTAATAAGAGGCTATTTATCAGTTAGCAAATGCAAATACCATTTGTTTTTTGGTATTTTGTGTTTGTTTCCTTGTTTTACATTATTTATTTAGTTATATATCTATTTATTTATTTATTTATTTATTTATTTATTTAATGTATATGAGTACACTCTCTCTGTCTTTAGAGACAACTGAAGAGAAAGAGGGCATCAGATTCCATTATAGATGGTTCTGAGCCACCATTTAGTTACTGGGAATTGAACATAGTACCCCTGGAAGAGCACTCAGTGTTCTTTTTTTTTGTTTTTTTCAAGACAGGGTTTCTCTGTGTAGCCCTGGCTGTTCTAGAACTCACTCTGTAGACCAGGCTGGCCTCAAACTCAGAAATCCGCCTGTCTCTGCCTCCGGAGTGCTGGGATTAAAGGCCTGTGGCACAACCACCTGGCAGCACTCAGTGTTCTTAACCACTGAGCCATCTCACTAGCCCCTTGTTTTGCATTCTTAAAAAACACATATAATATCCAGCTATTTTGACACTCACAGCCTCCCTCTGGCTCCCTGTTGCTGGATTAAAAGCACACCAAATAATGCCAGGCTTAAAGTGACATAAAAATCAGCACTCAAGGCTCTTGAATAACTCATATCTGATATTCCAGCCTAGAGTGCCTACAATTCAAGGTCAACCTTTCATTCTTAGCTAGACTGTCTCAAAAAACAAAAACAAAGCTAAATGAAACAAAAAATCTACAGAAACCACAATAACCCAATTAATAATTAGATATAATAGAGAACACACTTGGATATTCTGGTTAAAAAGGCCTCAGGTGGCTGAGGTAGGAGACTTTCTGTGAGTTCAAGGCCTGGCAAACTTTTTTTTTAAATTTCCATTCCAGTCATTGCTCCCCTCCCACAGACCCTCATCTAATTCCTTTTCAGTCTTTCCTCCAAGAGGATGATTCCCTCCCCCACCCCAACCTTTCAGGTATCCCTCTTCTCTATGGCCTAAAGTCTTTCCCACTGAAGCTATATCAAGCAGTCCTCAGCTATATATGTAGTGGGGGCTTTGGACAAGACTGTGTATGCTGCCAGGTTGGGTAGCTCAGGCTCTGGGAGCTCCAAGGCTTCCAGGTTAGTTGAGATTAGTGGGATTACTAGGGGGTCACCCTCCCCTTTAGGTTCTTCAGTCCTTCCCCTAATTCAAAGGTAGAAAAATCTCTAAAGACAAAGAGGCATTTAAAGAAATATTCAAAGTCCTTAGTCTTCAGGGAAATGCAAACCAAAATGACCTTGAGATTCCACCTTACAATAATCAGAATCACCAAGATCAAAACCTACAGTGACTGTACTTGCTTGTGAGCATGTGGAGAAAGAGAACACTCCTCCATTTCTGGTGTGATTGCAAACTGGTGCGCGCACTCTGGAAATCCATCTGGTTGATCATTAAATAATTGAAAACACTTCTACCTGAATAGGCAGCTATACTACTCCTGGTCATATACCCAGAAGACACCCCACCATACCACAAGGACACTTGCACCTTTACGTTCATAGCAGCCTTATATGTAATAGTCAGAAGCTGGAAACAACCCAGATAGCACTGAACTGAATAATGGATACAGAAAATGTAAGTCATTTCCGCAATAGAATACAATCCAGCTAACAACAAAATGAGGACACAAAGAATGTTTCAGGCAAATGAATGGAACTACAAAATATCATTGAGCGAGGTAACAAAGACCCAGAATGACATGCATGGTGTATACTAACTGGTAGGTGGATATTAGCCAAAAAGGACAGAATATCTAGGATACCAGCCAGGCAAACTTACTTAGAGCACACTCATCTTAAAAAAGAAGAACCACCAAGTAGAAAATTATATGAACAAAATTTCAAGTGAAGATAAGGCTAGACTAGGTTGCATGAGATGAGATATCTTTATGGAGCTGAGGAACTTACTTGATCTGGACACTGGGGACAGATCGCCATATTCAGGCAGAAGAAGGTTGTAACTCCACGCTTCAAGAGTCAGACGGTTTCTCTGCCTGCTATGACTCTTTATACACCTTTCAGCTGAACCCTCCCGTTGTAGCCACGCCCTCCCAGCCAAAGTAGGCCTCGGATTAAATAATGGAGTCTCCACCCACTTCCTTATTTTCAGATTTGGATGATGTAGAAAAATTGGATCAGATCAGAAAACAGGAAGATTCTTAGGCCAGAAAGTTAGTCAAGAAATGATTTATTGAAGCCAAGCTGTTGTGCCTGATACCTTTAATCACAGCACTTGCAAAGCAGAGACAGGTGGATCTCTGAGTTCACAAGCCTATGACACTTATCCAAACTGGTTCTGATTATATATTGTGGTCAACTCCCAGGGCATGGCCTTCTTTTGTCTGCTCACATATTTCATAGCATGCTAGTCTGAGGCCTGTGAGTATTAGCGTGAGCATGAATGAGAGCATGGCTGGAAATCATAGCAATGACTGTATCAGGCCAACATGGTGCATGTAGGAAGGTCTCTTGCATCCTCCATAAGCACTTATCCTTATTCCAGTCCCCACCCAGTGATTCCTATGTATACTCCATGCTCCAGCACTTCATGAAAAATGAGAGTGGATGGACCAAGTTGGTAATATTTACTCTTCTTTCCTGTGTAGGCATTCCTAACATTCTTTTTTGTTTGATTCCTTCTTCTTTGTCTTGCCATATAGTCTAGAGTGGTCTTAAAGTCAAGAGAATCCTGTCTCATTGTGCAAGTCCACAGCTATACACAGAAAGAGAAGAGAAAGGAAATGAGGGAAACCATTGTATGTTGAAGGATTCAATAGCATGTCTATCTCAGATTCACATTATTTCAGGATACTCGTATGTAGGCACATTGTTCCAGAGCAGCTTAGAGGAAATTTAAATGCCTTGGTTCACTTTTAAATTTCACACACAGTCTGGATGCACAGGCAGGTGATCACTACCTCACAGAACTTCTACCTCATTCTCCAAATTAGTATAATATAGCCCAGAGTCCCACAGGACCTTGTAACAACTTCAAAAGTAAAGAGTAGAGCCATACATTTCAGAGATTCTCCTCAGTCTCTGCTTGGCAGACTCAATGTGTGGAAATCAGAACCTGGGTTTTGGGTCTATGACAGTAGGACTGTCTATTTTGAGGGCCTTTATACATGATCAGTGTCTTTTTGCCATGACAAGATCCTGGTCACATTGCCTTCTCCTGAATAAATTTTCCAAAGGGAAATGAGATTCAAAGGAGCAGGGTTTGGTACCTGATAGGACAAAGATTAATTGTACCCGAGTCAGTGCTTGTGAGAGTCTCCACATGGTAAGACTGATGAGTGTTTGGACTTGAGACCTCTAGAGAGTACAACAGGACACACTGAGTCCTCTATTATTGCAGAGAAGGGACTCTGGCCTTGTGGTGGTACCTGACATAGGTGAGACTTATACTTCCTAAGGCATAGCATGAATATATGGCTCCTGAGTGCTTTACCAGACCCCTTCTGACTCAGACAAGTCCCTGTGGAGAGGTATGCTGATTTATGTCCTGAGCTCCTGGATGCACAGAGCCTGAAGTCAGCCCAAGGAAGCCCAAGATGCAGAAACCAGCAGCTTCAATCAAGTCCTCTCAGCAAGCAGACACTAGGCAGGAACCTGCATCTGTAGTTCAATTTTGAAGAAACCACCAGGCTTGCCAATTGGTTTTAGGAGTTGACATAGAAGCAGCCAGCTGGCACAGGAACCACACAAGCAGTTCTAGGCAATTGCAGCATTATCTCAAGTTGAGCTCAACATTACAATGTCAGGCAAACCAACAAATGGGTGCTGTTAGTAAAAATTAGTGGGAAGAGCTTTCCAAACCAAAGCTTAGTACTGGTCTACTACTGTCTGTAGGGTCATATCTACTCCTTTATCAAGCAACCTTTACATGTCCACTATATTAACACATTCTTTCACCTGTGCCTGCTTCAGGAAACTATTCTTCACGTGTCTGCTTTAGCAAGATATCCTTTCACCTGTATGCCCCAGCAAAACATCATTTGATATAGCTAACTTTCCAGAGAAAATGGAAGTTTCTACTTTACTAGGGAAGTAGATGCAGGGATATCTCAGAGTTGGAGGCCAGACTTTTCTATATAGCAATTTCCTTTACAGACAGCACTACACAAAAAAACTGTATAAAGAAAAGAAGGGGGAAAAAAGGGAGAAAAACCAAACCCAAAAAAGCCAAACTAAAAAATATACTTTTTAAATGAAAAGCACTTGTGAATCTTTAATTACAAGATTGTTCCAGCCTGCTGTGAATAAAAAGTACTGCTTAGAAATAATCTTCAAGCCAGGCAGAGGGGGCACACGCCTTTAATCCCAGCACTTGAGAGGCAGAGGCAGGTGGATTTCTGAGTTCGAGGCCAGCCTGGTCTACAGAGTGAGTTCCAGGACTCAAAAAACAACAGCAAATAAAAGGATATGAAATAATCTTGAATTCAATTTTGCTGTATACGTCTGTATATATACATTTATTTATTCATTTATTTATTCAATCATCCATTCATTCATTAAATTACTGGAGTAATAACTCATTTATCAGACTTTAATTTTTGTTCTTATTTTTTGTATGTGTGTCTTTAATGAGAAATGTTAACATGGATCAAAGTTCCCAGAGGCCAAAGGAGTAGGATCTCTCTGGATCTGGAATTTTAGTTGTTGTGAGCTACCTGATATGGGTGCTGGGAATTTTATTTGGGTCCTTTGAAAGACTAGCTTGTGCTCTAAACATATGTGTGTGTGTGTGTGTGTGTGTGTGTGTGTGTGTGTGTGTGTGTGT
>NW_021609356.1:0-16016 GCF_004785775.1 Grammomys surdaster | reverse complement strand
TGTGTGTGTGTGTGTGTGTGTGTGTGTGTGTGTGTGTGTGTGTGTGTTTGTCCATGCCTGGTTTAGCACAAATTACTGACATCCACTACTTAGTTTCCCAGATGGATTCTTCTGAGACTTGCTCTTTTTACTAAGAGACAAGGACACCATCTGTATAAATGATATAAATTTGGAACTGCATTAAATGACCCATAAGCCTTTGGTATGTTTGGGTCAATCAGGAGAAGCTGAGAAACTGCCATGAGAATGTATGAACCTTAAGGAAATATTGTTTCTTTGGAATGTCTGCCCTTGATGCTATGTGAGAGCATGCAGCTGCACTCATCTTGGTCCTGAGACACTTCTGGAAAACTTGGAGTTCTTTCAATTGATTATGCCTAGCCAAAGTCAAAAGGGACTGAGATTTGTGTTGGTTGTCTGTTCCCATGAGCAGTAAGGGCAAGACAACCTTGGTAGCTGGAATCTTTCCTATCCACAATTAACTTTGAATGATGTTTGAATAAAATAACTTGAGTGAGCTAGTTAGCTGTCAGTCTTCCCTGAGAGGCTGTAGCCCTCTGTTCCTTGAGAAATGAAAGCTTAGCATCTTAGTGAGTTTCTCTCTCTACTGCTTCACCTATGACCAGTATCAATCAAGACCATCTGGAGACTCCATGTCCAGAACAGCTGCCTCACAACAATAGTTGCAAGCTATCCTCCTGCCTCAACCCTCTTGAGTAGCTAGCTTACACAACTGAAGAATGACACAGCATCCAACTCAGCTATACATTCCAGGAATGAATGGACAGTTGTGACAATGTGTTTGTCACAAATCCTCAGAGGATAATTTTAAGAGAATCTGTGTGCATGTCTAGTGTCAAGAACAGAGCAATGCCAATGGGACACACACTCAGAGCCATGTGCATCACATGCAAAGAAAACTCAGCTAGGTGTGTTGGTTTACAACAGCCATTCTATCATGTGGAATGCTGAAGCAGGAGTGCTCGGAACTGGGGTTTTACATCAACCTTAGCTACAGATCAAGACCTTGCCCAAACACAAGTTAAAAATGAGTAGATAACTAGCTACTAAGTTAATGAACAAAGTCCTCATTTTGGGGAGTGGTTTAGTTAATGGGCTTTTGAATTCCACTCTAGTTTTAGTTTTGTGGTTTTCCCAAAAGGAAACCATTCAGTCTAGACACTATCCAATCAATCCATTGAGATCTGCCTGTTTCTTTTGTGAGTGAAATATAAACATGGGGATTTGTTTGTTTGTTTGTTTGTTTGTTTTGATGCTAAGAGTCTCTATACAGCTCTAACTGTCCTGGAACTCTCCATGTAGTCCAGGCAAGCCTCATACTGTTTTTTTTTTTTTTTTGCAGTGCAAGACAAAGGTTTATACTTTCCTCAGAATAAAACAGAAGTAATGGAAACATTTATAACCCATGTCAACTTGGAGTTGGTTCCAACCCTTTTTAAAATAGCTGTTAAAAATGTTAGGTGCTCTAAGCAGAATGAAGGTGTTCACTTCAGACAGAGTGTACATGGAAAATGCTGGAACATTGCATGTTTTTTTTTTCCCTGAGAGATGTGTTAGACAAACAGAATTTGCTGAGACCTATCTTTCTAAGCAGCTCCACACTCTTCTCTTTGGAGAATGTGTCTCAACTATTCATTTAGTCAGCACTCAGACCATGTGCTTCTTCTTCCTCTAAGTCAATCCCATTTCCAACCACTTGAGCTCTACAAATCTTCATGGCCCTGCACCTAAAATACCTTCTAAGATCCTGTCTATACTTTGGCTTTCACACCTTGTGATCTGGGAAGCCTGGCTCCTAGTAAAACAGCCAAACAAATAAACAAACAAACAAAAACAAAGAAACAAAATAAACAAACAAAACAACAGCAAAAAAAACTTCCATGACTAGATTATGAGATGCTAACCTTTTAGTCACTTGAAACCTCAACTTACAGGGTTTATTCAACTACATAAAGTGCTCTTCTGTCGAAAGAGATGGAGAAAAATATGCAAATTTTGATCAAGGATAAATACATAGGTACAAATCACTCCAGCAAGATGGCCTTATGGCTGAGATGGGCAGACAGGGCACTTCTTCCCCATTACATTCTTAGTCATTTGATTCTTGCCTACTTTTATCTGCAGCCCTCACTAATGTTTTGGGGTAGGGATGAGAGTTATAATGTAGATAACTAAAATGGCCAGTAAAGAGCACAGGGAGGAAATGTAGATGACTGTATCTATAGGGAGAAAAGCATAACAAGCCAACATATAAAGGAAGTAGAGGAACTAAAGGTTAATTCAATACTACAGAAACCATACAGAAATTCAAAACAAATGCTAGCAATCATTAGTAAAAAGAAATATATATCTATTGTAGTGACACCAGGCTTAAATTAGTGCTAATCAAGTAAACCCTGTGAACAGTACCATGGTTAAGATTCGAGGCTACTTTCCCAAACCCCTTTATAATTAAGTAAGTCAATAGGTGATCAAATGTCTTACATCTTCCTGTGATCCTCAAATATATAAACAGACTGTGGAGTTAAGTCTGCATAGTTATGAATCTGATTTATTCTACTACAACCAGTCCACACACACCACCAGTTCTGCCTATACACTAGAAACTTTGATCATGACAAAGTTTTAAACTAGAGAGTGAACATTGTTTCATTCAGACAGTGACTATTCAAGAGGGAGCACCTTTCTCATGTATTCATTCTCATTGGTCACAATCCTGTAACCACTTTCTTTCTGCAATGTAGAACTAGACTGTTAAAATCCTGCATAGTTTCAAGTCCAAATTAATAGATAACATTTGTTTTCACAGAAGCATGCAGTTTGGTGGCTGGAGTTTTAAAAGTCATCTATTGCACCCACAAGGCTATCTTATTATATATGCCAGAAAAGTCTCTATTCCAGGAACACAGGCACAAGTCAGCGGTACATTTCTGACACTGCCTTCTAGGTCCTGAATGTGGGAGAACTCCACAAACCCATCCCAGCCCCTTTCTTTGAAGGGCCAGTACTGTTTAATACTTACAAGAATATCAGTGATACTTTCTGCTAATGGTTCGATGCAGCTTTCTTGGTTTAAGTTTTTAAGTGTTTGGCCACAAAAGCACCAAAAGAAATAAGTCACAATCCAGCCCCGGTTTGTTATGCCATCTTTCAAAACATGGAGCATCAATGGAGAAAACGATTTAATACCGTCTTCAGATATTTTTGTTTGTTTTAATTTTTTTTTATTTTTCAAGACAGTGTTTCTCTCTGTAGTCCTGAACGTCCTGGAACTCACTCTGTAGACCTGGCTGGCCTGGAAGGCAGAAAGCCCCCTGCCTCTGCCTCCCAAGTGCTATGATTAAAGGCGTACCTGACCACTGCCTGGCTTTGTTTTGTATTTTTTTATGGGACATTTTATTTACATTTCAGATGTTATCCCCTTACCCCACCCCCCACATCCAGGCCCAGGAACCCCCTATCCCATTCCTCCTCCTACTGCTTCTATGAAAATGTGCCCCCACCCACCACCCCACACTCGAATACCCCCACACTCAGAGTCTAGACTTCATGGGACCAAGGATCTCCTCTCCCACCTATGCCAGACAATGCCATCCTCCCCTACATATACAGCTAGAGCCATGGGTCCCTCCCAACGTGCTCCCAGGCTGGTGGCTTGGTCCCTGGAAGCCCTCCTTGGTTAGTATTGTTGCTCTCCTCATGTGGCTGCAAACACTTTCAGCTCCTTCAGCTCCTCCAGCTCCTTCTCTCTAACTCCTCCATTGGGAACCTCTTGATCAGTTCATTGGTTAGATGTGAGCATCCGCATCAGCATAATGTCAGACTCTGGTAGACCTCTAAGGAGACAGCTATATCAGGCTCCTGTCAGTATGCACTTCCTGACATCCACATCAGCATCTACCTTTGTTGACTGCACCTGGGATGGATACCCAAGGGAAATGGTCTCCAGACAGCCCCTCCTTCAGTTTCTGATCCACACTTTGTCTCCATATTTGCTCCCTTGAGTATTTTGATACTCCTAAGAAGGACTGAAGCACCCACAAGTGGTCTTCCTTCTTCATGAGCTTCATGTGATCTGTGAGTTGAATCTTGGGTATTGCAAGCTTCTGGACTAATATCCAATTATCAGTGAGTGAATGCCATGTAAGTGTGATAGAGATAGAGAGAGACAGAGAGAGAAGACAGAGAGTCAGAGACATAGAAGTAATGATTATAAAAGAGAGGGAGAGAAAGCAAAAAGGAAACATAGCTATGGAGCTTTTGTCTCCTGAGATATTAAAGATGACAGAGACTGGAAAGAGATATCTGTATATGTCCTTCCATTTCTCAAGGGTAAAAATTGTTTCCTACATTCTAAATGCACTAAAAGTTATCTTTCCTCATGGAGGGCATGGCTAGACTCCATAAAATCTTCATTCATGGCACTTTTTCATCATTTACATAGAACCACATCTGTCAAGCACAGACACACATAGTTCCCCAGCATCTGTCCTGAACACTACATAGGTCATCACCAGCTGATCTACCTTTAGATTTTTGTATTTTGCACAAGTGATCCCAATGGGATTATCGAATGTATAAAGAAATTTTGTTTGTTTTGATGTATTAACTTTCATTTTTAAATATTTATTTCAATTTGTTCCTAATTAAGTGTGTGAGAGATTTTGTGTTTCTGCATGTATGAGTGACTCACATGCTCCCTGAGACTAGAGGAAAATGTCCTTCACCTGGAATTGGAGGTACAGGTGGATGTGGGTACTGGGAATCAAACACTGCTCCTCAGGAAGAGCAGACGCTTTGCTTGCCTCTAAGCAACGTCTACAAATGATTCCATATAGCATTTTGGATAGGGTCTCATGAATCAATCATAAGATTATAAAATCTCCCCTAGGAAAGAACATGTTGGTCTTTATTTACTCTGAAAGATCTAGGAGGAAGAAAGGGCAGAGACAAGGAGACACATGATTATAGGTCCAGGGTAAGCACAATACACATGTATGATGTTGTCAGAAAACTAACTCAGTAAAAGAAGAAAACAAACATTCTTATTCAGAACTGATTTATTGCATTCTATGACAAATTATAATTTGAATCGTGGAGTGAAAAGATAATCACGGGCTGAAGGACAAGACCATGAAAGAAACAGCTTAAAAGTGACAGCAGTCTAATACAAAAAATACTCCTAGGTTCAGTTGAGCCAAAAGGTGGATGTCATCCAGAGGCAGAATGACACAGGGTCCTTCTATTCAAGTACATTATGCCCCTTATAATGTCCTCTCTATCTCCTGTGCTTCCTCTAGGGTCCCTCATATTATAAAAGTGCTGGGATGGAAGCCTTACAGTTAAGGAATAGTGTTGTTAACCAATGGTGGGTCTGTACTGTAGGAATTAGGCTGAAAAGAAGATCATGGTTCTCCATGTTAACACAACTACTTTAAATCTGAATAATTTGATTGGAATACAAATGAAATGAAATAATTATTTTTCCAAAGTTCATCAAGAAATTCTTTAATACACATAGTCTGTGCCTCTGTCAGTTACTTGAGTCCTACTTTTCATTTACCAGAGCCCAGCAATGACCTCACTTTGTATATTCCCAACAAGAACATAGCCTGGCCATCAAATCACAGATAAAAAATTTCTGACAATCTAAACATCTCTTACTTACATAGTAGACCTGTTTTGGCTGCCTTATACCCTTGAGTGTGTCCATAAGTTCAGAACAAAGTTGTACAAATCTGTCTGGAATAACATCACCAATGTGATCATAGACTTCATCAGAGGCAGTGTACTTCTCCAGGGTCAGCTGTGTGAACTTGGCAGTATGCTGCAGCAGTGTCTTCAGACTGCCCATGGACAATAAGTTCTTCACAAAATTGACTTCAGTGAGCTGGAAACAATGGCTCATCACAGGCAGGAAGGCACTGATTTGGGTGTCCATGATCATACAGCCCTTCAATTTTAAGGTCTACAGAGCAGCTGTCAGTCTTTGTTGCAGGCTTCCTAGAAATGTATCATTTAAATGTATGAAGGTGACACCACTCAGATCCAGGTGTTTGAGCTGCTGGATGCTTGTACATTGGGATAGATACTTCATATATGAATGTGACAGCATGCAGTGAGTGATAGCTAGGGTCTCTAATGGACTCTCTAAGCACCTAGAGAGAAAAGGAGAGAGAGATAAAAGACTTTACAACATTGAAGTTCAATAGTTCCAGAGAAAAGGCTGTGAAATCAAGGTTACAGAGTGTCCTTAGCCCGAGGTCATTCTCAGACCTTTAATAAGATCAAGGACAAGATGCTCCCTGATGAAGAGCTAACAACTAATGTCATATTCTTCTAGGTAGGACATAAGCTATCACTGTGCCTGCTACTACCTCACCTCCACAGTTCCATCTGAACTGGTAAGCAGAAAACATGTTTTGGGACATATGATGTAAGCAGGAGAACCCAGAAAGATGAACTGAGAACCACTCAGAACCATCCCCAGCTCTGCCAACATGTATCTCAATGTGCTCCAGCTTCCACACACAGCCTCTGTTCTGTTCCTAGGGTTTCCCTTGACCACAGTCATCCACTCATTTCCCATGTACTCAGACCCTACCTATGCTCAAATTTCCTTTGAACCATGAGAAGTCAGAGGAGATGGAAACTGCTTTACTAAAGTGAGAAATTAGGATGCAACAGCAGCATAAAGTACTATTTCAATTACTCTAAGCTCACATGTATATACATTTAACACTAGCTGGGAAGCCACTATATAAACTGATGTTTAATGTAAAGAAAAACAACAACTACAACAACAAAATGCTTTGCTCACCCCACTGAAAAGCTCTCTGTCCTTTTTTACCTGAGCACTGGGTCCAGGCAACCATTCAGGAAGTAAACTTCATTGAAGTAGACATGCTGGAGCTTATCCAGTTTGGAGAACTGGGAAAAGATCTCTGTAAAACAGCAGGCTTCCATCTCTTGGTCCCGAGGCAAATGCACAGGTACATAGATTTTCTTGAAAATGAGTTTCTGGAGGTTTTTCATCTGGCCCTGGCCATAGACTAGCAACACAAGGGTGTAAATGTCCCAGCATGTGATTATTTCCAATTCCTGGTTTAAGCCTGTGTCAAAAACCTCCAAAACATCCAGTGGGTCATAGGCAGGAAAGGCTCAAAACTCTAACTTCTAACAGATCACCTGTATCACATCTTCCCTCTGCTTGGCCCACTGATAAAAATATTTTATATATTTGGAGGGATGGTGGGACATGAGGAAAGAGTTCATGAATACAGTCAGGGCCTGTTTCCTGTCTAGGATGTGATGATTTCCTACTGCACCGTTGTTGCCAATTACATCTGGAGAGCAGACTATATGCTGTCTTCCAGCCTAAGCATTCCAGAAGTCATGGTGGACATCTTGTAAATCAAGCACTTGTAGTTTCCACTTCCTATAGGTAAACTAGAAGGACGTTCATATGACAGGAGACACAATGTATAATCTGGATAATCCATAATTCCACTTCCCTTAAATCACTTCCTTGAAAACAGACAGCTTCCATTTCTAGTGACTGGGGAAAAGGCAAGGACAGACTCATTACATATTGACTATTGCTCTTCTAAGCTATCCTCCATAAACTACTGTCCTGTTTCTTTATTTCCATTCTTGAAGACACTGACTCCTACAATCAGAATCCTCTAATTCACCTAGGACCACATTATGAGTACTGTATTGACTTCCATCCAGACAAACTTCCACCCTCGCCCCCGTGCTACCAAGCTCTTACTTACCTGGTTTGACCCTTTTGTGCCAACAGCAAATCAAGGACATCAAGCAGAGATTTCATGGTCTCCAGGTGAGGAGACTCCATCAGGGCTCCCACATGAAGGCATGAGAGGGCCAGGCTACCACCATTTGCCTCAGGATCTTAGGTTGTTTGCTGGTAAATGCATCCTTGAAGAGTGGTGGGAAGAGTTCCATGGGCAGGTCCTCCAGAGTAGAGATGGCCAAGGCTTCATCTTTCAGCAGGCTTCTTCTTGCCAGCTGCTGGAGTGTTGGTGGGGCTGTTAAACTCGTCATGACTTTCAGGTATGCTGATGCTATGGAAATATCCAAAGAAAGAAAATATTTCATTCAAAACTCTTTGAGCAAGCCTTTCACACCCCACCCCGCCTAATTTCATGAACCAG
Organism: Grammomys surdaster; assembly: GCF_004785775.1. Classification (NCBI taxonomy): domain Eukaryota; kingdom Metazoa; phylum Chordata; class Mammalia; order Rodentia; family Muridae; genus Grammomys; species Grammomys surdaster. The sequence continues at coordinate 7,818 of NW_021609356.1, read as the reverse complement.
GCAGGGGGTCCAATCCCTGGTCTGGTGACATTGCAAACCCTGTGATTCAGATTACTAGATATCAGGCTTTCTCATTGCCACAGTTCCTTCAAGGTCCTTCAAGTTCCTTCATGGGGGCAGCATGCACCCATTTCCACAGATCATTCCTGATATTCTCCACAATCTAATGTAATGTTCCCAGGAGTCCTACTCTAATCTGTAACCGGAGACTCATACATGAATCTGACACTTTTTGTTTGTTTGTTTGTTTGTTTTTTTGAGACAGGGTCTCTCTGTATAGCCCAGTCTGTCCTGGAACTCTATAGTCCAGGCTGGCCTCGAACTCAGAAATCCACCTGCCTCTGCCTCCTAAATGCTGGGATTAAAGGTGTATACCACCACTGCCCGGCCGAATCTGATACTTTTATGTGAAACAATAAAAGTTTTACTACAATCAGTGGAACAATATATTGTATAAAATGGATCACATTTTTCTTCCATGATATTTAGAAGCAGGATTCATGCTATGCTCTAACATGGTCTTTAAGTGATTGAATGCATTGAGGCTCTGAGCAGCCTTCTATCAAAGGGTTCTTTCATGCTTCTCACTACTTTTCCTCCCACTTTCATCAGACCTGGGAAACCTGAACCATTCAAGTAACTTTTTCTTCTCCACCATCTTCCCTGTTCATTGAGTCCTCTCAGGCCTCCTAGTCTGCCTTAAGCACCCTGTGTTCCCTCTGGATATGCAATCTCCAGCCACCTTTAGCAGACCCATGGATCAGAAAAAAAACAGGTAAGCATTCATTCCCTCTCGCATCTTCCCTGCTCACTAAGACCTCTGGTACAAATCAAGATACCTTGATTTGTCAAGATAGAAGAGCACCCTTCTATGTCAGGGTACCCTCAATTCTCTTGCCCCTTCTCCTCCCACCTTAAACAAACTTGCGTGTCCTGAGCTATACAGATAAGCCACATGATAAGCCACATTATTTTCTCCACATTATGAGTCTGGGGCAAGTTAAGCTTTCCTGAGCAGAGTGCTATCCCAATGGTACATGCATTCGCTGGTGACCTCAAACATGCTCTCCCATGTCACAAGGATACTTGTGGGACTGTAGAATCCTGGGTGTTTGGCCATGCCCCCAGAACCCAGAGACCTGACATGATGTCCCCTTAGTAGATCATGTAAGGCAGGAGACTAACAGGTCTCTGCCTCAAGAAAAGCCCCGCCCACTTCCTGTATAAGCAATCCCCCTCTGACATTTTTTGGGGAAAGCTCGCCACTCAGACACATCGCCATGTCAATAAATCTGGATGTCAATTTATCTCACGTGTCTCTTGAAATCCTGGACTCATTGCATAAGTCAAAACCCACACAACGGGGCGGGAGTGGGAGAGAGCTAGCCGGCCTTGGGACACTTTCTCCTGAGAGCCCTGGTTCCCAGAACGCCCTGCACACTGCTTCGCTCCAGTTCACGCCCGCCCGCAACTGCCTCAACTCACATCCTTCGCCGGCCCAGAAGTGTCTTACTCTCGCCCACCCAAGCCCTGCGCCACTGCAGCCCTGATTTCTCAGAGCCCGCGCCCCACCCGCTCTCACTGAGCCACAGCACTCGGAACAGCCTCCGCCCACCGCCTGTGACCAGCGTGCCCTGCGCGTGGGCGGTGCCCTACAGACACTTGTTCAACTATGTTTATAGCAACTTTCTGTTAATAGCCACAAAGTGGAAACAAGCAGATATGGTCATAGCTAAAGATTGACAAAGATATTGTGGTATATCTGAACAATGGAATGTTATTCAGCTATTAAAAACAAAGACAGCATAAACAGTGCAGGAAAATCAATGGAATTGGAGAATACCATGCAGAGTAAGATAACCCAGTTAGAAAAGAAAATGCATGGTATTACTCACTAAAATGTGGATATTATGCAATATACAGGATATGCATGCTATACTCCACAGACCCAAAGAAGCTAAACAAGAAGGAAGGAGCAAGTGAGGATGCTTGAATCTCACATAAAAGGAGGATAAAATACTCATAAGAGGCAGATGGTAGGAGGAAATGGGGTGGGAGAGGGGATGGGGAAGATAATGCTTGAGGTCAGGGTCAGGTGTGGACAGAGACAGGGAAGATGCAAGATGGCCATGAGAGTGAATGGAAATTGCAGCTGACTGGGAAGGGAAGTTAGGGATATCTTCAGGATCAGACATAAAACTGATCTAAGGCAGGTGCCCAATAATATATGGGGTTGGACTTAGCTGTTACTCTCAGCATAGGGGAAATTGAACATGAAGTGACCATCTACTTTAGCCATGCAGAAACTCCAGTAAAGTGACTAAAATTTTATGCTTGTGTTCAAGAAATCCCAGGATGGTATATGGAACAGAGACTGAATAGCAAAATAACAATGTCCCCCAACCAGAGACCATTCCCATGGGCAAGCACCAGTTCCTGACATTATTAATGATACTCTGTTCTGCTTGCAGACATGAAGCTAGAACTCCTATTTTCTGAGAGGCTCCACCCAGCAGCTGACTCAGAGTCCCAGAGACAAACAAATGGAGCTTGGGGACTCCTATGGAAGAATAGGGAGTAGGTCTGCAGGCCTCGAAAGGGATAGGAGCACCACAGAAAGAACAACACTGCCAAGTAATGTAGACCCTTGGGGCTCTCAGAGACTGAACCACCATCAAAAAATATACAGAGACAGGACCTAGGGCTCTCCAAACACATGTAGCTTTAATGCAGCTTGGTTTTACATAGGCCCAAACAATTGGTTAAGTGGTCTATCTCAAAGGCAGTTGTCTATATGTGTGATGTATTCTTCTAGCTGCTTTACCTTGTGAGACCACAGCAGGGGAGGAAGCACCTAATCTCACAGACCTGATGTGTCAGTGTGGGAAGATACTCACGAAGGGCCTACCCACTCAACCCCTCAGAGCAGAAGGCTAGAGGAGTAGGGGAAGGGTTGAGCAAGGGGTTAGTGAGTGGGAGTCAAAAAGTAAAATTCAATCATTTGGTTAATCAAAAAACAGATTGAATGCTTAAAATTGTCAATTTGATGATTTCCAAGAACTCATGGCCCAGTGTTCTTCCGTATAGGAAATTTCTTCCTTGTCATTTTATAAATCTATATTTACTTTGAATTAAAATTTGATAAGGTAGACTAGAGTAAGTCAGATATGTGGTATTTGCCCAGTATGCCTGAGTCCTTGAACATTCCCTCCTTAGCGCACTATAATCAAGCAGGTCAGGGAGGCCTCAGGAGGTAGAGGCTGAACATTTAGTGTTTCATGACACTTGGCTACATATGGACTTGTGGCTGTCCTGGTCTAAATGATGTCAGCTGCTTCAAAATAATCAAAGAATGCAAGCAAGCATAAAGCAAAACAGACACACAAAAAACATTAAGATGAAATGGACATTTCACCGGGGAGTGGTGGCGCACATCCCAGCACTTGGGAGCAGAGACAGGTGGATTTCTGCGTTTGAGGCCAGCCAGATCTGCAGAGTGAGTTCCAGGACAGTCAAAGCTATACAGAGAAACCCTGTCTCCAAAAACAAAAAAAAACAAAAACAAAAACAAACAAACAAACAAAAAAAAGACACTAAGGTGTCCTGATGGGCATAAATAGCTTACTTGGTTTGGACACTGCTCTCAAAAGCTCCAATCTCAGCAAGGTCAGACAGTCACACCAGACTCCAAGGCTCAGATGGTTTTGTGGGGCCATTTGAGTCCTTATATACCCCTTTCCCCTTATACCTCCCCTTTTTAGCCACACCTCTCAGGCCAAAGCTGCCACCTGATAGGATGATGTTTCCACCCATTTAATCTGATATTGACATAACTTGAGTCAATCAGACCTTCATGAAGGAATGTATAAAATCTGGGGTTATGGTTACAAGCCCATCCAGGATACTTCTCAGACTCTGAGCCCTGGGATTTTTTTTCTTCCAAAAAATATTTCTAATGTCTCCCTATTGCCTATTTTTAATGTCTCCCTAGAAAGATAATGTTACCTGAGCAGACAGGTAGGTCTCAGTAACAGGATTATGTGTGGTGGTATGAGATAGGTTGTGTCCAGTATGATTAGATCTTCAGGCAGAAAAAGAGGACCCATAACTGAAGAACCATCCACCAAGTCAGTGTGACAACACTAAATATATCTCTGAGGCTCTCTCTACCATTCTCTCTTTCTCACTTTATCTATCTTGATCTCTCTGCCTCTCGGTCTCTGTCTATCTGTCTTTTTTCTCTCACTATTTCTCTCACTATTTCTCTCGCTATTTCTCTCGCTATTTCTCTCGCTATTTCTCTTGCTATTTCTCTCACTATCTCTCTCACTATCTCTCTTACTATCTCTCTCTCCCTCTCTCTCTCCCTCTCTCTCTCCCTCTCTCTCTCCCTCTCTCTCTCCCTCTCTCCCTCTGTGAGTCACTTCAATATCTTAAAGAAGCTACACTACACATGAAGGTGGGAACCCCCCGTCAAGAACCTGTCACAGGGAACCAGGGCCTGGTGTTAGGACATATTTCTCTGCCTAAGGAATGAAGCTTTTCTTAGCCAACATAAAAACTCTTCTGGAAGTATGAAGATCTAGATGGCTTAAGGTAATATCATGTTCTTCTCATTTTGATATCAGGTCTCTGAGGATTCATTTGTTGCAAATATTGTCTTTCAGCAGAGGTTAAATACAAGGACATACTTCCTGAAATGTGCCTGCCTTGGTCCTCATTTTTCATGCTTGCTGAATATGCCTCCCCTCTCATCCCATTGTTCTCCATAACTAACTCAGTTGTTGTGATCTGAGTGTACTACATACTAACTACTTTCCAAAACATTGAGCAGTTTATTAAGCTCTGTGCTTTGTGTCCCATTAATGAGCCCTGTTCCTGGGATGCAAGGAACTGTAAAAATCTGAGATTGACATATAATTATGGTGATGAGGGATGAATAAACCAGATACAGGTACAGAAATTCTAAGAATGATAATGTTCTGTGCTCTAACAGAGACATATCAGCAACCCAAAATATTTATTAAATATCAAATATTTATTGTATAGACTAAAAGAGAAGGCAATCTCCTCATAGAAGGGTGCCTCTATTATAATACACACAAACTACCATAATCTTAGAGAAGAAAAGAATGCTTCATATTATCTGTAGATGCTACATTCATTTACCAGCTCAGAGGAAGATCTTGCCTTTCCAGTGTGTTTCAGCCCTATAGGTGATTGACATGTCCATGCTCCATACACTTAGGATTTCATCAATCTCCAATACCCAGCTTCCATTTCTCTCTTCCACAATCAACCTTACAGTAGTTACTTTTTAAAAAGGCAACTTTGGGTCTCCAGATTATAAACATAGTAACCACCACACTTAGAGCATTGGATTGTTTCAAAGGTGACCTTCTTAGGCTCTCTGTTGACCCTGAGTATATCCAGGAGCTCAGGACAAAAATCTTCTAATCTGTGTGGGAGGATTATACCCCTGTCATAGCACTCCAGAGGGGCAGGGTATGCCTCCCCTTGCAGTTGGCTCAGCTGGGCTGTGTGGCGTAGAAGTTCTTTCAGGAAAAGCAAAGAAAACTTGTTATCATAGAATCTGACAAGTCTGAGGTTGGAACATTGGCTTAGGGCAGGCAGCACTGTACTGAACTGAAAGTCCTGTATACCACACGACTGTAATTCCAGGTATTTCAGGGTATGTCTAACTATCTCAAGGAAATACCCAAGAGGCTCAATAAGTAAATAAGGAAAATTAATTTTAGCTAGTTTTAGAGATTTGAGCTCAAAAATATTTACGCAGTTGGGCAGGCAATCCATGTCTGACTGTGAGAGGTTACAGTTAGTGATGCTAAGTGACTCCAAGGGTTTCTTCAGGAACCTGGGGAGAGAAAACATTATTGCTTGCTGTCAAATGGTGTTGAAGAGGATTGATACAATTGGCAGCTAAGCAGATGACATTTCTCCCAAACTCATTCTGAATGCATATTGAAAACACTCAGGCCAGGCGGTGGTGGTGCGCGCCTTTAATCCCAGCACTTGGGAGGCAGAGGCAGGCAGATTTCTGAGTTCGAGGCCAGCCTGGTCTACAGAGTAAGTTCCAGGACAGCCAGGACTACACTACACAGAGAAACCCTGTCTCAAAAAAACCAAACCAAACCAAACCAAACCAAACCAAACCAAAACAAAAAAAGAAAACCCTCAGGACATGTCCTTTTTGTTTTCTGCTCACATACCTCACAACATTCTAGTGTGAGTCCTTAAGATATCACCATAGGCATGATTCAGGGCCTGACAGGAAACCACAGCAATGGGGCAACATATTAGGGCAATATGCTATCTGTAGGGAGGACTAACATCCTCAACAAAATTCAACAACTTCCTAGTGCTGTTTTTAAGAGTTCTACGAGGTTTTGTTCCTCCAAGTTCCATGATTCTATCTTCACATTGAAACCCATTGTCCCATATTTCTCATCTACTCAATATGTTTCTAGACTCAAAACTTTTTACAAGTAAACCAAAAGAAGTTGCTAGTTCCTGTTCATACAGATCTTAGCACAGGCTCATTGGCTCAATATGCTGTCTCTCAGTGATAGGTTTCTGTTTGTCAGACCATAAAAGCTTCCATAGCTTGCAAAAAACAAAACAAAACAAAACCACATCAAAACCAAGGCAAAAAAAAATGTTTTTTCTGGTCTACTATTGGACCCTTCCTTACCTGAGGAATTCTTTCAGATTGTCAAACATAAAGGAGACAAAATTTATACAGAGTCTCCGGAGACAGTGGAATGCAGAAAGTAGAGAAATATGCAACTCATTCACATGCAGCATGTCTGTGATATGACTTAGTGTGAGATATAGAAGATTGTTCATCTGTCTCAGGTAGGGATTAAGAAAAGCCAAATCTTTTAAGGTGACATAACTTATAATCAGCTTCTGTATACAGTGTGCATGTACAGTTTTGACGATTTCTTTGACTGTGTCTTTGGTTATGCCCTGAATCTTCAGCTTTCGACAGCATAGATGAATTGAATCTTCTCTCTGTTGGGCCCACTGCAACAAGTAGGTGGTAGATTCATCAAGTCTGCCCTCCATGAGTTCGAGTTGTGTTGTCACCTTCAATTCTTTCTTCGTCCGACAGGCAGGAATAATCTTCACTGGCTTCTTCTTTGTCATGGATACTGGTAAGCCTTCACCTTGAGGGGATCCACCCCATATGCCACACGAGTCATAATATTCACTCTTCCAAATGATCTCTCTGAGTTTGCACCTACTGTGGGAGAAATGAGTATAACTCTCAGAAGGTAAAAGAAGACAGATTTTACAGTCTGATTCTATTCCACATATCACATTTAAGCTGATTCTTTCAAAAGTTTGTTTTCCTGTGTCTAGAGTCAAACCCCAAGACTCATGCTCAGTGAATGAATAGCATTCTTTGCAAGACAGGCATCATTAGCCCTACGATATTGCCCTTCATGCCAAGCTCTTTAATCCCAATGCCATTTCACTTATACCTTTGAGGGATGCAGGAAAAGTCCCACTTCTCTTGGATGTGTCTGTTCTTTTCTGTCTTCTACATTATTTTTATTTGCCCACAGAGTTAAGACTAAGTTCAAGCCTCTACACTCCTCTCAGCCTCTACATTCAGTAGAGAACAGTCCAGAATGTGGGTTGAAGAAACAATTGATGATCAGAAGCCTTTGATCCACAGTTGGCCAAATATTCTGTGTCCCTAGTTTCTCCTCAGCACTCAAAGAACCTTGCTCCAACCCCAGAAAATCTTGCCTACCTGGAGCGAACCTTTTGTGCAATCAGTATATCTAG
>NW_021609355.1:2743-6666 GCF_004785775.1 Grammomys surdaster | reverse complement strand
CCATGAGCATGGGAGATCTTTCCATCTTCTGAGATCGGCTTCGATTTCTTTCTTCAGGGGAATGAAGTTCTTGTCATACAGGTCTTTTACTTGCTTGGTTAGGTTCACACCAAGGTATTTTATATTATCTGTGACTATTTTGAAGGGTGTCATTTCCATAATTTCTTTCTCAGCCAGTTTATCTTTTGAGTAGAGGAAGGCTACTGATTTGCTTGAGTTAATTTTATATCCAGCCACTTTGCTAAAGTTGTTTATCAGGTTTAGGAGTTCTCTGGTGGAAGTTTTGGGGTCACTTAAGTACACTATCATATCATCTGCAAATAGTGAGATTTTGACTTCTTCCTTTCCAATTTGTATCCCTTTGACCTCCTTGTGTTGCCTAATTGCTCTGGCTAGGACTTCCAATACTATATTAAATAAGTAGGGGGAGAGTGGGCAGCCTTGTCTAGTCCCTGATCTTAGTGGGATTGCTTCAAGTTTCTCTCCATTTAGTTTAATGCTGGCTACTGGTTTGCTGTATATTGCTTTTACTATGTTTAGGTATGGACCTTGAATTCCTGACCTTTCCAAGACTTTTATCATGAAGGGGTGTTGAATTTTGTCAAATGCTTTCTCAGCATCTAGTGAGATGATCATGTGGTTTTTTTCTTTGAGTTTGTTTATATAATGGATTACATTGATGGATTTCCGAATATTGAACCAACCCTGCATTCCTGGGATGAAGCCAACTTGATCATGATGGATAATTGTTTTGATGTGTTCTTGGGTTCGGTTCGCTAGAATTTTATTGAGTAATTTTGAATCAATGTTCATAAGAGAGATCGGCCTGAAGTTCTCTTTGTTTGTTGGGTCTTTGTGTGGCTTAGGTATGAGTGTAATTGTGGCTTCAAAGAATGAGTTGGGTAATGTACCTTCTGTTTCTATTTTGTGGAATAGTTTAAAAAGAATTGGAATTAGGTCTTCCTTGAAGGTCTGATAGAATTCTGCACTAAAACCGTCTGGTCCCGGGCTTTTCTTTGTAGGGAGACTTTTAATGGCTGCTTCTATTTCTTTTGGGGTTATGGGATTGTTTAGATGGTTTATCTGGTCCTGATTTAACATTGGTAACTGGTATTTGTCTAGGAAATTGTCCATTTCATCCAAATTTTCCAATTTTGTTGAATATAGGCTTTTGTAGTAGGATCTGATGATTTTTTTAATTTCCTCAGTTTCTGTTGTTATGTCACCCTTTTCATTTCTGATTTTATTAATTTGGATACTGTCTCTCTGCCCTCTGATTAGTCTAGCTAAGGGTTTATCTATCTTGTTGATTTTCTCAAAGAACCAGCTCCTAGTTTTATTGATTCTTTGGATAGTTCTTTTTGTTTCTATTTGGTTGATTTCAGCCCTGAGTTTGATTATTTCCTGCCGTCTACTCCTCTTGGGTGTATTAGCTTCTTTTTGTTCTAGGTCTTTCAGGTGCTCTGTCACGCTGTTAGTGTATGCTCCCTCCAGTTTCTTTTTGTAGGCACTTAGAGCTATGAATTTTCCTCTTAGCACTGCTTTCATTGTATCCCATAGATTTTGGTATGATGTGTCATCATTTTCATTAAATTCTAAAAAGTTTTTAATTTCCTTCTTTATTTCTTCCCTTACCTGATTATCAAGGAGTAGGGTGTTGTTCAATTTCCATATGAATGTGGGCTTTCCATTCTCTTTGTCATTTTTGAAGACCAGCCTTAGACCATGGTGATCTGACAGGATGCAGGGAATTATTTCAATTTTCTTATATCTGTTGAGGCCTGTCTTGTGCCCAATTATATGGTCTATTTTGGAGAAGGTACCATGAGGTGCTGAGAAAAAGGTATATTCTTTTGCTTTAGGGTGAAATGTTCTATAGATATCTGTTAAGTCCATTTGGTTCTTAACTTCTGTGAGTTTTACTGTATCTCTATTTAGTTTCTGTTTCCATGATTTATCCATTGCTGAGAGTGGGGTGTTGAAGTCTCCCACTATTATTATGTGAGGTGCAATGTGTGTTTTGAGCTTTAGTAAGGTTTCTTTTATGTAAGTCGACGCTCTTGTATTTGGCGCATAGATATTCAGAATTGAGAGTTCATGTTGGTTGACTTTTCCTTTGACAAGTATGAAATGCCCTTCCTTATCCTTTTTGATAGTTTTAAGTTGAAAGTCGATTTTATTCGATATTAGGATGGCTACTCCCGCTTGTTTCTTAGGACCATTTGCTTGAAAAATTGTTTTCCAACCTTTTACTCTAAGGTAGTGTCTGTCTTTGTCACTGAGGTGGGTTTCCTGTAAGCAGCAAAAAGCTGGGTCCTGTTTGCGTATCCAGTCCGTTAGCCTATGCCTTTTTATTGGGGAATTGAGTCCATTGATGTTAAGAGATATTAAGGAGAGGGTGTTGTTGCTTCCTGTCATTTTTGCTAATAATGGAGACATCGTTTGTGTGGTTATCTTCTTTTGGGTTTGATGGAAAAGGATTATTTTCTTGCTCTTTCTAGGGTATGATTGCCCTCCTTGTATTGGATCTTTCCTGCTATTATCCTTTGTAGAGCTGGATTTGTGGGAAGATACTGTGCAAATTCAGTTTTGTCATGGAATATCTTAGTTTCTCCATCTATGGTAATTGAGAGTTTTGCTGGGTAAAGTAGCTTGGGCTGGCATTTATGTTCTCTTAGGGTTTGTATGATATTTGTCCAGGATCTTCTGGCTTTTATAGTATCTGGTGAGAAGTCAGGTGTAATTCTGATAGGTTTGCCTTTATATGTTATTTGGCCTTTTTCCCTAACTGCTTTTAAAATTCTTTCTTTGTTTTGTACATTTTGTGTCTTGATTATTATGTGACGGGAGGTGTTTCTTTTTTGATCTAGTCTGTTTGGCGTTCTGTAGGCTTCTTGTGTGATTATGGGCATCTCATTCCTTAGGTTAGGGAAGTTTTCCTCAATAATTTTGTTGAAGATATTTACTGGCCCTTTAAGTTGGGAATCTTCACTCTCATCTATACCTATTATCCTTAGGTTTGGTCTTCTCATTGTGTCCTGGATTTCCTGGATATTTTGAGATAACAACTTTTTGCATTTTGCATTTTCTTTGATAGTTGTGTCGATATTTTCTAAGGTATCTTCTGCACCTGAGATTCTTTCTTCTATTTCTTGTATTCTGTTGGTGATGCTTGTGTCTATGACTCCTGATTTCTTTCTTAGGTTTTCTATCTCCAGGATAGTCTCCCTTTGTGCTTTCTTTATTGTTTCCACTTCCATTTTTATGTCCTGGATGGTTTTGTTCAATTCCTTCATCTGTTTGTTTGTGTTTTCTTGTAATTCTTTAAAGGATTTTTGTGTTTCTTTAAGGACTTCATCCTGTTTTCCTGTGTTCTCCTCAAGTTTTTTGATAGTGTTATTTACTTCTTTCTTGAAGTCCTCTAGCATCATCATTAAAAGTGATTTTAGATCTGGTTCTTGTTTTCCTGGTGATATGGGGAGTTCAGGACTTTCTAATGTGGGAGAACTAGGTTCTGATACTGGCAAGTACCTTGGGTTGCTGGTGCTTGTGTTCTTGCGCTTGTCTTTCGCCATCTGGATCGCCTTTGTGCTATCAGTGCTGTCTCTGACTGGGGCCTGTCTTTCCTATTATCTAGGTTGTGTCAGAACTGTTTGGGATGAGTTTTGCTGCTTGAGTTAGAGCTGAGGCCCAAGATGTGCTCAGTGTTCAGGTGGAAACCGGAAGGGGCCTGGGCTCTGGGTCAGGAGAGGATTCCTGGGTCTCAGTGAGTCCCAGTGGGTCCCAGTTGCTCCCTGATTGGAGGCAAGAACTGCCACCTCCTAGCCTAAGAAATTGCTTGGCACAGAGGTCCTGTGAGCCCCGCTTCCTCTTGATTCTGCGAGATTGGGTGCAGAGCTGCCTCCCGGGATCTGTGAGTGCTC
>NW_021609355.1:0-2733 GCF_004785775.1 Grammomys surdaster | reverse complement strand
CTGCCTCCCGGGATCTGTGAGTGCTCGGGCCCAAACCGGATGGAGCCTGCCCCGGGCCAGGAGCGAATTCCTGGGTCCCAGTGGGTCCCGGTTGCTCCTTGTTTGGGGAGAGTGTTGCTTTTACCTTACCTGGGATGCTGCGTGAGTTCAAGCTCCTGGGAGTCCCTGTTTCTCTCGGTTTTCTGGGGTTGAGTACGGAGCTGCCGCCTGCGACCTACTCTATGCTCCGGCCCAAACCGGAACGGATGACTTTTTCTTATTTTACCAGTTTTCTGGTTTCTGTCCTCCTCTTCTCCTACCTCTCACCACACATCATGTTTACTTTCCAATGACCAATATTCCCTTGTCCTTGGTCTTCCTTGTCCCACACTTAAGATATGTCCCTTCCTAGGATTCCTATTCTAGTTCCTAAAGCTACAAGACAGAAGCCAATGTCCATGACATCCATTGAAGGTCTTGCATATGAAAGAAACAGGTAGTGTTTGTCCTTTCAAGCCTTTTTTATATTGTTTGACATAACATTTTTCATAGGGAGGATGTTTATATTCAGAACTCAGACTGAAGTTCCCTCAATGTTTTTCTGGCACAGTGGAAGATGGCTGTGTCCTCAGTTCAGTTTTAACAAAACTTGACTCTTGGATGTGTCCCTGCTGATGCTGATTCAGGATTTGAGATCTGAATTGTACTCTGTGCTTTCCCCACTCCACATTTCTGGCATCCATTGCAGACCCTGTTCTAGAGGCTGGAGGACCCAGTTTATATGAAAGCTGGTTAATGAGAAGCCAGAGTCAGTGCAGGTGAGAGACAGGCTCTGTGGGGAATGCAGCAAGTCAGGTCCTGACTACTTCAGTTCTATCTCTAAAGGGCACCATTATCATCAGTCATATATGTTCATAAATGTAAAACCTCTTTCTCTTTCCTGAAAGCCTGAAACACTGCTTGGAAAAGTCTCCAGGTAGAAGAGCTCCAAGTGAACAAAATAACATCTTGTCAAATGGAATCCCCATACTGATCTTAGGTGAAGTAAAATTAGGGCAGGCTGATTGTGGGCCTGTGTACTGGAGGCTTTCCATGGAAATCTCCAGCCAGGCCAGATGGGAGGGTTCAAGCGAAGGGGAAGAGGCATGAGGAGAGAGGGAGAATTATCTTCACAGCCTCCACTGCTGTTGCTGCTGCTGTTGCTGCTGCTTCTGCAGCCTCCAGTACTGCTGTCACTGCAATTGCTCTGAGATGCTGAGCTGGTGACCAGTGTGCAGGGGAGCTTCTGGCAGAGTTTAGGGAGAAGAATTCTCTTCCCTGGTGTTGGTGTTACAGCTCTTGTAACAGAAGCTCTCAGAAAATGAAGTAATTCTCACATACCATTATTTCTTCTGTATAGGGTCTTTATATACAGTTTTAGGGTGGGTTGAAGTCTGCCAGTGGTTGCTTCATATTGGCTAGGTCTGAGAAGTTAGGTATGCCTCATCTACAAGTGGTAGGGCTTGGGGGTATTGCCCCTAAGTAACTGATGGCCACAAATCTCTCTACAGGGACCTGCAGAATGCTGCAGCTAAGTGGCAGGGGCCTGTTGCAGGTAAAGCTTCTATCTTCCCTTCGATGTCTCTGGGGTTTCTAGACTTAGCTCAACCTTTCTCTCAGTACCCACTGCCATGCAGCAGATCATAGCTTAGACAGTGTAGAATGAGAAGATTAGTTTGTTGATTGAAAGGATTATTCAATAATAATATGTGTGGGTGTTGGCCACAGTTAAGAACAATGTATTATGTTCATAAGAAGAGAAGATACTATGAGTTAGCACTCAAAATGCTAATGTGTCATCATTAAATCATGGACATGTATTTGAAAACTTTATGTTAGAGAACATGAATGCAATTCTCTTGAAATATCATTTAAGTAAAAAGTAGAACAGAAATCATGAGAGACGCAAACATTCAAGTCTCCCTGGCTGTACTCCCCACACAGTGTTTCACTGAGTTTTTTTTCATAAATATCAACTCAATAATTTGTTCTTATTTATATTATTATATTATAAAACCCTTTAAAATCTTTCTTCTAGTGTGTGAAAAACAAGAACTATAATAGAATATGACACTCGATGAAAACTCTAGAAAATTTCCATGGCGGGAAGAAGAGTCTACACCTTTAACATTAAAACACTTGCTCATACAGCATAGGCCAGAACTTCCTAGAGTCTAGGTCCTCACCGCCCCCTGCTGGTCCTGAGGATCCCTCTAGGGAGGTTTTGTGCAGTTTCATACTGGACTTCCATCACTGTGTCTCTGGCACAGTAGTACTTGGCTGTGTCTTCAGTTTTCATACTGTTCATTTTTAAGAAAACTTGGCTCTTGGCTGTGTCCCTGCTGATGCTCAGTCGAGATTTGTGAGCTGAATTATAATCTGTGCTTCCATCACTCCATATGGTTCCCATCCACTCTAGACTCTTTCCTGGGGGCTGGCGAACCCAGTTTACACCATAGCTAGTTAATGAGAACCCAGAGACAGTGCAGGTGAGGGACAGGGTCTGTGAGGGCTGCACCAGGTCAGGACCTGACTCTTTCAGCAGCACCTGTGACAGGACACCTAAGGTTAAAAAAAATAACCATTAGCCATACATCCTATAAATTAAATGCCTGACTCTCCTCAAAATCTGAAACACTTACAGCATGGAAATGTCACCAGGCAGAAGAGCAGCACCAGGACAGCCATGCTCTGAAGGAGGCTCTAGTGAGGGAG
>NW_021609354.1:3341-6672 GCF_004785775.1 Grammomys surdaster | reverse complement strand
ATTTTTGTATTAGCAAAGAAGTATTTTTGTTAAGAAAGCTGGATGGTAGGGCTGTCACAGGTCGGGGCTGTGAGTCACGGTTGCTGCAGGTAGGTCAGGTCTGTGGGGCTGGCAGCATAGCTGTAGGGCGGGTCTTCCTGCTGGCAGCCGGAAGTCGCTGCTCAGTGACTCTGGTGGCTGCATTTAGGAAAAGTAAGCATGTCCCGTATCACCACAACCTTAGTTGTTTTTATAGCGGTGCCAGGCGGCAGGATGTAAGGGGAAAACCAAGAGCAGAGTTAAGAACCATAGAGGGAAGAGACCAGGCGAACCGGCTGACCGATCGCAGAGGAGGCGAGGGGAGCTAGCTGGGCCCTGGACCCGCTAGCTTTCCAGGCAAGGCACTGGAACCTCAGTTCCAGTCGACTCGCAAATGATGAAGGAGGGGAAAGGGAAAAGGGTGCGAAAGACTGGCCCTTGGAAGAGACACCTGGGGACTATGGTTGGAGCTGGTGCTCCTGAGACAGAGAGAACAGTCTGTCCAGGCCTGGCCTGGGGTACTCAGCGGCGAGAAACTGTCTCG
Organism: Grammomys surdaster; assembly: GCF_004785775.1. Classification (NCBI taxonomy): domain Eukaryota; kingdom Metazoa; phylum Chordata; class Mammalia; order Rodentia; family Muridae; genus Grammomys; species Grammomys surdaster. The sequence continues at coordinate 6,110 of NW_021609354.1, read as the reverse complement.
AGAGGAAAAGGGGAAGTGTCTCATCCAAGGGAAGCCATCCTAGAGAGGTTCAGGGAAGGACAGGGTTCACTCTAGCTCAAGGAATCTTTCCTGGGACCATGTGGAGGGTTACTCTGGTCAGTGGGGGATGGTGAAGCTTACCAGTTCTAGGCTAGTGTGTGTGGAAGCTGCAGACATCCACTAGAGTCACAGTAATTCCCCCATTTTGGTTTAATTAAAAAGAAAAATTAGAAAGAGGTGTGGGGAGCAGGCAGAGTACATAGAAGGGGAGTAACGGAGGTAAATAAATGCACGGATATAGGGGATTTCCTTCCATTTACCGGACTGCTGGCAATATGTATTAAGACTCCGTAAAATAATGGGGTCTAGGGTGCCATTACATGGCCACGTGGTCATCCCATTGTCTAAAGGGTACCCAATCCAGACTTTATTGCAAAGACGTATTAATTTGGAAGGTCTCAACTCAGGCGTTAATCGTAAAGATTTGAGGTTTTTCAGTAGACAGCCCAGTGGGGTGTCCGCCGGTATGGACGAAGACGATGAACCCATTGAGTGAGTTACCAAATTTAGCTTAGCGTCCTAAACTAATCTTTGGCAACAGAAATCAGGCACTGCTTATAATAATCGGGCCGTCACGCGATTAAATAAGGGCCTCGACTGGGCTAACCCACCAGAAGTTAGCCAGTCAGGAGATAGCTCGGCTGGTACCAGCTTTTTGTGGAGCTGCAAGAGCTGAGGAGGGGTTACGAGCTATTCCGAGAGGGGAAATCACTCAATCGGTTCAAGGTCCTAGTTGAATAGCAGTTGTGGTTCGGCTAGAGGCCAGACACATGTGCTGGGGCAAAAACCAGCCCTGTGGTCCAGGAAGCGGTGGCCAGATGCAAACCCGGAGTCCAGGGCCCCTCACACGAACCAGAAGCTCCCTATGGATTAAAAGCTGGTGTGTGCATGAAATTGTGCAGTCCGGTACCTGGGAGGTGGAACCGAACCGGGGACCTGTGTGTCTGTCTGGGTATCTAGGCCACACGGCAGAGCACCGACTGGGGGAGGGGTGGGCCGAAATGGCACAGCTCACGTGGTGGAAGTTCGGCGAGTCTCAGCAGACACGGTGAAAACAGCGGGTTGCACAGGGGTGTAGCAGTCACGGGCTGGTGGAGCTGAGGCTGCAGCGGCGGGAATGGCAGACCACGTGGGCCTCGGCGGCGGCAGTGCCGAGAGCTGCGCTCACGCACGAGCTGCCGGGTGCCCGGGGAAATCGGCTTCCCGGCCAATGCACCAATGTTAGGATTCGAGCACAGTTTGGACAGACAACACCAAAGCCGATCCGATCCGGTTCCAAGGGAAGGGGTTTATTTGGGGAAGGGAGTGGGAGAGAGGAACGGGAAGATGGCGAGTGAAGAGAAGAGGAAGAGAGAGAGAAGTAGAGAGGAGTAGAGGCCGGCCATGACCACGTGGAGAGAGGGGGAAAGAGAAGGGGAGAGGGGAGAGGATAACCTGCAGGTGCTCAGGGTTGAGGAGTAAGAGAGAGAGGAGGGGGCCAAGCAGCCCCTTTTATAGTGGGCAGGGTTACCTGCCTATTGCCAGGTAACTATGGGGCGGAGCATACCTGGCTGTTGCCAGGTGACTCTGGAGGTGGAGTTTAACAGATTGCTAACATTCCCACGTTTTGGTTTAATTAAAAAGAAAAATTAGAAAGAGGTGACGGTGAAGCAAGAATAGGGTCGTCGTAAAATCTGGCTACTTCCTGCTGGCATTGGGGGCGACGTGTCTCTAGGGGGAACCTAGAAGAATGGATATGGGGGATGTTTGTCCGGTCTTAGAAGAGCTGGCTGTTTTCTGATGTCCAGGGTCAGGTCCAGTAGGAGCAGCTGTGTCTGTGTGTGTGACAGGAGATGGAGCATCTGAAGGTTGCTTCTCTGGAGCTGTATTGGATGCACCTGGACTTGACAAGATGTAGGAAATAAGATTAAGAACACTTGGAGAAAGAATTTTTTTTAAGATGTACATTTGAAACCCAGAGGGATACCACCCTTTATTATAGGTAGTAAGTAGGAATTTTAGGCAGATGTACTTATCTGGATGGCATCCATGAGAGGTAGATCTGAGTGGGTTTCCTGTAGCTTATAAGTTTACAAAAGAGATAACAGCTTGAGTTAACAACACAAGTAGTCTTTCAACTGAGTTTAGGTAATGAGGTAACAGATAATGTCTTTGAAAACTTAGCTGTCAATGTAGTCAGAAGTATGGTAAAGAGTAAACAATCTACCAGTTATATATTATTTTTTAAAAAATGACAGAGTCCACTAGCCAACAGTTCCCATGGTTTCCATAGTCTCTTAGGTGAAGTCAGTCTTGCTTCCAAGCGTAGAAGCCACAGGGCTTTTTTCTGTGGAATGGGTATGCATGATATGAGAAATGACTTACCTTTATTTAGCCAAGTCATTTGACTCAGGGCGTCCCATTGTATTTGTCCACATACAATCTAGGCTGTATATTCTAGGATTCCGGTGTCCAGGTCTTCTGAAACCATCTTGGGCTAACTGTTAGAGGCTTTGGGGATTCTGTCAGCCATAAACTTAAAATATATAATTAGCAGACTTTTGACAAGATTGAGAGCCATAAGGATTGGTTCTAACTGAATAGAATAGCAGTAGTAAAAATCTATCAAGACATGTTAGGAAAGAGTCTTAAGTAACTTTGGCGGGTTGCATAAGAAGAGAAAAGCACATTTTTGTATTAGCAAAGAAGTATTTTTGTTAAGAAAGCTGG
>NW_021609354.1:0-3331 GCF_004785775.1 Grammomys surdaster | reverse complement strand
ATTTTTGTATTAGCAAAGAAGTATTTTTGTTAAGAAAGCTGGATGGTAGGGCTGTCACAGGTCGGGGCTGTGAGTCACGGTTGCTGCAGGTAGGTCAGGTCTGTGGGGCTGGCAGCATAGCTGTAGGGCGGGTCTTCCTGCTGGCAGCCGGAAGTCGCTGCTCAGTGACTCTGGTGGCTGCATTTAGGAAAAGTAAGCATGTCCCGTATCACCACAACCTTAGTTGTTTTTATAGCGGTGCCAGGCGGCAGGATGTAAGGGGAAAACCAAGAGCAGAGTTAAGAACCATAGAGGGAAGAGACCAGGCGAACCGGCTGACCGATCGCAGAGGAGGCGAGGGGAGCTAGCTGGGCCCTGGACCCGCTAGCTTTCCAGGCAAGGCACTGGAACCTCAGTTCCAGTCGACTCGCAAATGATGAAGGAGGGGAAAGGGAAAAGGGTGCGAAAGACTGGCCCTTGGAAGAGACACCTGGGGACTATGGTTGGAGCTGGTGCTCCTGAGACAGAGAGAACAGTCTGTCCAGGCCTGGCCTGGGGTACTCAGCGGCGAGAAACTGTCTCGAGAGGAAAAGGGGAAGTGTCTCATCCAAGGGAAGCCATCCTAGAGAGGTTCAGGGAAGGACAGGGTTCACTCTAGCTCAAGGAATCTTTCCTGGGACCATGTGGAGGGTTACTCTGGTCAGTGGGGGATGGTGAAGCTTACCAGTTCTAGGCTAGTGTGTGTGGAAGCTGCAGACATCCACTAGAGTCACAGTAATTCCCCCATTTTGGTTTAATTAAAAAGAAAAATTAGAAAGAGGTGTGGGGAGCAGGCAGAGTACATAGAAGGGGAGTAACGGAGGTAAATAAATGCACGGATATAGGGGATTTCCTTCCATTTACCGGACTGCTGGCAATATGTATTAAGACTCCGTAAAATAATGGGGTCTAGGGTGCCATTACATGGCCACGTGGTCATCCCATTGTCTAAAGGGTACCCAATCCAGACTTTATTGCAAAGACGTATTAATTTGGAAGGTCTCAACTCAGGCGTTAATCGTAAAGATTTGAGGTTTTTCAGTAGACAGCCCAGTGGGGTGTCCGCCGGTATGGACGAAGACGATGAACCCATTGAGTGAGTTACCAAATTTAGCTTAGCGTCCTAAACTAATCTTTGGCAACAGAAATCAGGCACTGCTTATAATAATCGGGCCGTCACGCGATTAAATAAGGGCCTCGACTGGGCTAACCCACCAGAAGTTAGCCAGTCAGGAGATAGCTCGGCTGGTACCAGCTTTTTGTGGAGCTGCAAGAGCTGAGGAGGGGTTACGAGCTATTCCGAGAGGGGAAATCACTCAATCGGTTCAAGGTCCTAGTTGAATAGCAGTTGTGGTTCGGCTAGAGGCCAGACACATGTGCTGGGGCAAAAACCAGCCCTGTGGTCCAGGAAGCGGTGGCCAGATGCAAACCCGGAGTCCAGGGCCCCTCACACGAACCAGAAGCTCCCTATGGATTAAAAGCTGGTGTGTGCATGAAATTGTGCAGTCCGGTACCTGGGAGGTGGAACCGAACCGGGGACCTGTGTGTCTGTCTGGGTATCTAGGCCACACGGCAGAGCACCGACTGGGGGAGGGGTGGGCCGAAATGGCACAGCTCACGTGGTGGAAGTTCGGCGAGTCTCAGCAGACACGGTGAAAACAGCGGGTTGCACAGGGGTGTAGCAGTCACGGGCTGGTGGAGCTGAGGCTGCAGCGGCGGGAATGGCAGACCACGTGGGCCTCGGCGGCGGCAGTGCCGAGAGCTGCGCTCACGCACGAGCTGCCGGGTGCCCGGGGAAATCGGCTTCCCGGCCAATGCACCAATGTTAGGATTCGAGCACAGTTTGGACAGACAACACCAAAGCCGATCCGATCCGGTTCCAAGGGAAGGGGTTTATTTGGGGAAGGGAGTGGGAGAGAGGAACGGGAAGATGGCGAGTGAAGAGAAGAGGAAGAGAGAGAGAAGTAGAGAGGAGTAGAGGCCGGCCATGACCACGTGGAGAGAGGGGGAAAGAGAAGGGGAGAGGGGAGAGGATAACCTGCAGGTGCTCAGGGTTGAGGAGTAAGAGAGAGAGGAGGGGGCCAAGCAGCCCCTTTTATAGTGGGCAGGGTTACCTGCCTATTGCCAGGTAACTATGGGGCGGAGCATACCTGGCTGTTGCCAGGTGACTCTGGAGGTGGAGTTTAACAGATTGCTAACATTCCCACGTTTTGGTTTAATTAAAAAGAAAAATTAGAAAGAGGTGACGGTGAAGCAAGAATAGGGTCGTCGTAAAATCTGGCTACTTCCTGCTGGCATTGGGGGCGACGTGTCTCTAGGGGGAACCTAGAAGAATGGATATGGGGGATGTTTGTCCGGTCTTAGAAGAGCTGGCTGTTTTCTGATGTCCAGGGTCAGGTCCAGTAGGAGCAGCTGTGTCTGTGTGTGTGACAGGAGATGGAGCATCTGAAGGTTGCTTCTCTGGAGCTGTATTGGATGCACCTGGACTTGACAAGATGTAGGAAATAAGATTAAGAACACTTGGAGAAAGAATTTTTTTTAAGATGTACATTTGAAACCCAGAGGGATACCACCCTTTATTATAGGTAGTAAGTAGGAATTTTAGGCAGATGTACTTATCTGGATGGCATCCATGAGAGGTAGATCTGAGTGGGTTTCCTGTAGCTTATAAGTTTACAAAAGAGATAACAGCTTGAGTTAACAACACAAGTAGTCTTTCAACTGAGTTTAGGTAATGAGGTAACAGATAATGTCTTTGAAAACTTAGCTGTCAATGTAGTCAGAAGTATGGTAAAGAGTAAACAATCTACCAGTTATATATTATTTTTTAAAAAATGACAGAGTCCACTAGCCAACAGTTCCCATGGTTTCCATAGTCTCTTAGGTGAAGTCAGTCTTGCTTCCAAGCGTAGAAGCCACAGGGCTTTTTTCTGTGGAATGGGTATGCATGATATGAGAAATGACTTACCTTTATTTAGCCAAGTCATTTGACTCAGGGCGTCCCATTGTATTTGTCCACATACAATCTAGGCTGTATATTCTAGGATTCCGGTGTCCAGGTCTTCTGAAACCATCTTGGGCTAACTGTTAGAGGCTTTGGGGATTCTGTCAGCCATAAACTTAAAATATATAATTAGCAGACTTTTGACAAGATTGAGAGCCATAAGGATTGGTTCTAACTGAATAGAATAGCAGTAGTAAAAATCTATCAAGACATGTTAGGAAAGAGTCTTAAGTAACTTTGGCGGGTTGCATAAGAAGAGAAAAGCACATTTTTGTATTAGCAAAGAAGTATTTTTGTTAAGAAAGCTGG
>NW_021609353.1:696-1243 GCF_004785775.1 Grammomys surdaster | reverse complement strand
TATAGCTCCATGGTGGCCCAGCTTTTCTTTAAATCCTGAATCCTCTGGGAGGCAGGCACTGAACAGAAAGTCATCTCATGGGTCCTATCCTTTCTTGGCAATGTTTTACCTCAGAACCTGGAAGGTCTACTTCCCTTGCCATATTGGAGAATACCAATGGTAAAATTTGTCAAGAATAACTTGGGAACAAATTTGTGATATGAGAAAAATGATACAAGGAGTTAGAATAAAGAGATGGTATAGCGACATGAGACACCTGGATGGAGGAGGCTGTGAGGATAAAGACACACATTAGCACATCATCTAAAGGCTCTGCTAGTCACAAAAACGAGGGGTCTTCACTAACCAATTGGCCTCCCTTCTGTTCTTCACTTCACCAAGGTGGAGTAGATTATCAGTTCCAAGTCTATCAAGGCCAATGTTGAGTCTAAGTGCTCTGTAGACAACCAAGAGCTACTAAATGATTCAAGAGGAGGAAAATGCAGGCAGTGTCTAATATGAGTGGTTGCTCATTATTACATCACAAGGCTATATTATGAATACTGCT
>NW_021609353.1:0-596 GCF_004785775.1 Grammomys surdaster | reverse complement strand
AAGACACACATTAGCACATCATCTAAAGGCTCTGCTAGTCACAAAAACGAGGGGTCTTCACTAACCAATTGGCCTCCCTTCTGTTCTTCACTTCACCAAGGTGGAGTAGATTATCAGTTCCAAGTCTATCAAGGCCAATGTTGAGTCTAAGTGCTCTGTAGACAACCAAGAGCTACTAAATGATTCAAGAGGAGGAAAATGCAGGCAGTGTCTAATATGAGTGGGTTGCTAGCAGTATTCATAATTTAGCCTTCTGATGTAATAATGAGGAACCACTGAATCCCCGCTTGACAGTGTGTTTTTTTCTCAGTATCTGCAGCACAATCAATATCCTGGTTATTTTTCTCATAGCTGCCACCAAATACCAAGGCATAATCACCTCAAGGGAATAAAAATTTGTTGGTGCATAGGCTTTCAAGAGACACAGAAACCACAGTGGCTAGAGCATGCATTTTATTATAAAGCTCGATAGATATCATACTTGTACTCGATTAGATGGTCTCCATCCTCTAGCGACAAGATACCTCTAGCTAAATTCTACTTCCCTGTGTTCCACAAATCCTCATATTAGAAATGATTTGCTCAAATCATCTGAG
>NW_021609351.1:1427-2844 GCF_004785775.1 Grammomys surdaster | reverse complement strand
GTGAATTGCAGTATATTCTTACTTCCAGAGCTAAAGGCAAGTACACCAGTGATGAAAACACCTAAATCATGTTAGATGTGACATTTCAGTTACGAAGTGTGTTTGGATTAAAGCAGAATCACTTGTACCATCTGACCATGTATCTTTCACTGTTTCATATGGAATGTTCAGGTAAGTTGCTAGATTCCAGCAGAAAAGCACCATAGAACGTATTTAAGAAACCTAATGTAAAAATACGCGATTTGCAGTGTATTCTTACTTCCAGAGCGAAAGGCAAGTACAACAGAGCTGAAATCACCTAAATCATGTTACATGTGACATTTCAGTTAGGAAGTGTGTTTGGCTTAAAGCAGAAACACTTGTATCATCCTGCCATGTATCTTTTATTGCTTCACATGGAATGTTCAAGTAAGTTGCTAGATTCCAGGAGAAAAGCACTATGGAACGTATTGAAAAAACCTAATGTGAAAATATGCGAACTGCAGTGTATTCTTACTTCCAGAGCTAAAGGTAAGTAGAACAGAGCTGAAAACACCTAAATCATGTTACATGTGACATTTCAGTTAGGAAGTGTGTTTGGCTTAAAGCAGAAACACTTGTATCATCCGGCCATGTATCTTTCATTGTTTCATATGGCATGTTCAAGTAAGTTGCTAGATTCCAGCAGAAAAGCACTATGGAACATATTGAAGAAACGTAAGGTAAAAATACGCGAATTGCAGTGTATTCTTACTTCCAGAGCTAAAGGCAAGAACAACAGAGCTGAAAACTCCTAAATCATGTTACATGTCACATTTCAGTTAGGAAGTTTGTTTGGGTTAAAGCAGACCACTTGTACCATCCAGCCATGTATCTTTCATTGTTTCATATGGCATGTTCAAGTACGTTGCTAGATTCCAGCAGAAAAGCACTATGGAACGTATTGAAGAAACCTAAGGTAAAAATACGAAGTTTGAAGTGTATTCTTACTTCCAGAGCTAAAGGCAAGTACAACAGAGCTGAAATAACCTAAATCATGTTACCTGTGACATTTCATTTAGGAAGTGTGTTTGGCTTAAAGGAGAAACACTTGTACCATCCTGCCATGTATCTTTCATTGCTTCACATGTAATGTTCAAGTAAGTTGCTAGATTCCAGCAGAAAAGCACTATAGAACGTATCAAAATACCTTATGTGAAAATACGCGAATTGCAGTGTATTCTTACTTCCAGAGCTAAAGGCAAGTAGAACAGAGCTAAAAACTCCTAAAACATGTTACATGTCACATTTCAGTTAAGAAGTTTGTTTGGCTTAAAGCAGAAACACTTGTGCCATCCGGCATTGTATCTTTCATTGTTTCATATGGAATGTTCACCTAAGTTGCTAGATTCCAGCAGAAAAGTACTATGGAACGTAATCAAGAAACCTAATGAAAATA
>NW_021609351.1:0-1417 GCF_004785775.1 Grammomys surdaster | reverse complement strand
GTGAATTGCAGTATATTCTTACTTCCAGAGCTAAAGGCAAGTACACCAGTGATGAAAACACCTAAATCATGTTAGATGTGACATTTCAGTTACGAAGTGTGTTTGGATTAAAGCAGAATCACTTGTACCATCTGACCATGTATCTTTCACTGTTTCATATGGAATGTTCAGGTAAGTTGCTAGATTCCAGCAGAAAAGCACCATAGAACGTATTTAAGAAACCTAATGTAAAAATACGCGATTTGCAGTGTATTCTTACTTCCAGAGCGAAAGGCAAGTACAACAGAGCTGAAATCACCTAAATCATGTTACATGTGACATTTCAGTTAGGAAGTGTGTTTGGCTTAAAGCAGAAACACTTGTATCATCCTGCCATGTATCTTTTATTGCTTCACATGGAATGTTCAAGTAAGTTGCTAGATTCCAGGAGAAAAGCACTATGGAACGTATTGAAAAAACCTAATGTGAAAATATGCGAACTGCAGTGTATTCTTACTTCCAGAGCTAAAGGTAAGTAGAACAGAGCTGAAAACACCTAAATCATGTTACATGTGACATTTCAGTTAGGAAGTGTGTTTGGCTTAAAGCAGAAACACTTGTATCATCCGGCCATGTATCTTTCATTGTTTCATATGGCATGTTCAAGTAAGTTGCTAGATTCCAGCAGAAAAGCACTATGGAACATATTGAAGAAACGTAAGGTAAAAATACGCGAATTGCAGTGTATTCTTACTTCCAGAGCTAAAGGCAAGAACAACAGAGCTGAAAACTCCTAAATCATGTTACATGTCACATTTCAGTTAGGAAGTTTGTTTGGGTTAAAGCAGACCACTTGTACCATCCAGCCATGTATCTTTCATTGTTTCATATGGCATGTTCAAGTACGTTGCTAGATTCCAGCAGAAAAGCACTATGGAACGTATTGAAGAAACCTAAGGTAAAAATACGAAGTTTGAAGTGTATTCTTACTTCCAGAGCTAAAGGCAAGTACAACAGAGCTGAAATAACCTAAATCATGTTACCTGTGACATTTCATTTAGGAAGTGTGTTTGGCTTAAAGGAGAAACACTTGTACCATCCTGCCATGTATCTTTCATTGCTTCACATGTAATGTTCAAGTAAGTTGCTAGATTCCAGCAGAAAAGCACTATAGAACGTATCAAAATACCTTATGTGAAAATACGCGAATTGCAGTGTATTCTTACTTCCAGAGCTAAAGGCAAGTAGAACAGAGCTAAAAACTCCTAAAACATGTTACATGTCACATTTCAGTTAAGAAGTTTGTTTGGCTTAAAGCAGAAACACTTGTGCCATCCGGCATTGTATCTTTCATTGTTTCATATGGAATGTTCACCTAAGTTGCTAGATTCCAGCAGAAAAGTACTATGGAACGTAATCAAGAAACCTAATGAAAATA
>NW_021609350.1:506-1944 GCF_004785775.1 Grammomys surdaster | reverse complement strand
GGCCTCTGCTGTATCCTCCTGAGTGCTGGGATTAGATGTGAGTCGCCGTGACCAGCCTTCCTATCATTTTATGAAAGATGTGGTCCACAGTTCTGCCCTGTGTATCTAGTCACAGCAGAATCTGAACACACAAACCATCCTTGAGCTCCTTTCAGGCCAGTCTGACAAACTTGATCCTCTAGGACTGGTCTAAGGCTTAAGTAGGAGAAAGCCCTGGCTCTGGGCCTCATTTGTCACATGGAGAACTCAGGCCAAGATTGATGGAAATCTGCTGGAACTCACTGTTCAGCAGTCCTCCTCTTCATGATCATGATGGGGACAGAATGGGAGACTGAGCCATCCTGGGTAGGGAGTGGTGGGTGTATAGTAAAGGGGACTGTTTGTTTCGGGGTGAACCACTTGCCCCAGTGCTGCTGTAATTACTTTTCCCTTCAACCTAGTGTCTGCATTTCATCCGTGCATGGTACACAGAGCCGCTTGCCACTTCATTTCCCCCTTGAAGTACTTTTCCTGGAGAAAACACTTCCTCTGTTCCATAACTGCTTTCCTCACTCAGCCCATGTGTTCCTCTGCAATAGTAAATGCAGGACCTTCTCAGCATTTCTGTTGCTGCATAAGCTTGCATTGTGTCTTAGGCAATTAACATCACCACCCCACCCTGGCAGTCTGCAAAAATACTACAATCTAGGGAAACTGCTTCGGGAAATGCTGTGTGTGTGTGTGTGTGTGTGTGTGCCTTGGAAAGCCCTAATGACAGATCTGCTTGTGCCCTGTGTCCTGTGCCCTGTGCCATGTGTCCTATACCCTCAATCCTGCCCAACCTGGTTCTAGTGCTGTCTTTGTTCTTACAGGAGGGTTCTGGGTATCAGGGAATGTGTGTCTGCCTTTGTGTGTGTATACTCTGTACTTCGTGGCTGTGACCAAAAAACCAGCTGTACAGTGGGTGGAAAATATCTCCCTTTCTTCTGAATGCCATTTGCAGGAAGATGGCTAGAATTACCATAGTGTGATAAGCCGAATAAGCCTGACTCATCTGTGGAACCTCTGTTTGATATATATGAATGCATATATACATACATTTATACACGTCAAAGACAGAGTAGAAGTAGGAGCTATTTGGTGGGAGGGGCAACAAGATACAGTACTGGGATAAACATGAACCAATCTGAACCTGTCATCATAAAACACTTCAGTGTCAGCATTATCAGGTATGACAGAGCATCCTTGGGATTCTAACACTGGCGAGGCAAAAGTGGGAGGATTGCCACAAGTTTAAGACCAGCCTGGTCTGTAAGAGCAAGTCAGCAGTACATGTTCCCAAACAAATGGAAAATAAACCCTGGCCCTTTGTAGTGTATCTACACACATCTTCTAATTCTAGCAGATAGTGACTTAGTTAATGTAGAGCTAGGTTACATGGTGAGGAGTCCTAAATGTT
>NW_021609350.1:0-406 GCF_004785775.1 Grammomys surdaster | reverse complement strand
TTAAGACCAGCCTGGTCTGTAAGAGCAAGTCAGCAGTACATGTTCCCAAACAAATGGAAAATAAACCCTGGCCCTTTGTAGTGTATCTACACACATCTTCTAATTCTAGCAGGTGGTGACTTAGTTAATGTAGAGCTAGGTTACATGGTGAGGAGTCCTAAATGTTAGCACACCTACAGCTTCACAGATGCCGCTCCCACTGCTGAGTGTCAAGGCAGGAAACTGTCCCATGCAGCACCTCTCTCCACCTGCTGGGCTGTGGCAGCATTAGACTTAGGGCCTCAGACTTTGAGCTGGCACTACTCACTGCTCAGCTGCATGGCCCTGGGGAAGGCCCACCCACATCACTGAGGCTCTCAGATAAACCGAAGCTGCTGAGAGGGAAACATGAAGGGTACAGTTCTGT
>NW_021609349.1:273-1067 GCF_004785775.1 Grammomys surdaster | reverse complement strand
GTCTTACAGCTTATGCTATCTACAACATTCACAATTCTTCTATGAGCACTGTAGTTCTGAAAATATGATTACTTTGTGGTGCCCAAACATGGGGCTCAAAGCAGGTAAGCTTTCTCAATCCTTTTTCTAACAAAAACACATTTCGAGTTAAGGATAGAACTTCTTCAGATTGCTGCAGATTCCTAGATAGAGAATCATCGAGTTAAGACAACAAGAAGTTAAAAACCATGGGACATTCACACTCCAAGAACAGGGACTTGTCCCTGGTGGTATTAAATCATGTGTTAGAAAGTAGAGGTGCTAAAACTTCAAAGAAGAGTTTGACAGCATTTTATGACTTTGTACTGAGTGTCAACCCATGGTTCCCAGAGGAAGGAAGCATGTCTTTAGAAAATTAGGAAAAGGTAAGACAAGTGATGAGGAGGTTTTATCAATGTCATGGCCCTAGACAGGTCCTGAGTCAAGCATTCTCATTTTGGATACAAATTAGAGACCTCCTTTAAGAAAAACCAGAAGTGGAAATCTTTGCAGAAGAAGCGCCCTCAGAGGATGAGGTAACTCCTCTGAGGACATAAACTAAGTCATATAATACTTCCTCATCTACCACTAATCTCCTCAAGGCACAACTGGGAGATGATTGGTTAAGTGATGAGGAATAACAAGAACTGGATGAAAGAGCAGAAGAGTATCATCTTGCTAAAGGAAAGGATCCTTTACATGGTAAAAATCTTTCTAGGACAGAAATAGACGATATTTTTGCCTCAGCTACTGCCCCTTCTACTTTTAAAACAACA
>NW_021609349.1:0-173 GCF_004785775.1 Grammomys surdaster | reverse complement strand
TTTTTAGGGGCAATAAAAGAAGCAAGGCCAAAAGGAGACTTGGACTTTTGATTCCCAGCAACAATTTTTGAAGGAGAGACACCCCAATGGGAACCTCTTCCTTTAAAAACTCTTAAAGAACTACAATGTTCTGTAAAAAGCATTGGGCCGAATGTTTGATACACTCTAGAGAT
>NW_021609348.1:954-1321 GCF_004785775.1 Grammomys surdaster | reverse complement strand
TGGTTTTGGTTCTTTTTTTTGTTGTCTGTTTGTGTTTTTTGATTTTCTTTTTTGTTTGTTTGTTTGTTTGTGTTCTTGGCTCTTTGTTGTTTGTTTTTTTTTCTTTGTGTTCTTGGCTTTTTGTTGTTTGCTGTTTTATTTGTGTTTTCAGTTTTGTTTTCTTACTTTTTTTGTTTGTGTTTTTGGTTTTTGTTGTTGTTTTGTTTGTTTTTATTGTGTGTTTTTGTTTTGTTTTCTTTTGTTTTTGTCTTTCTGACCCCGTTACACTGATTATTTTCCTTGACTCACTTGCAAACCTTGACCATTATCATTTTCCAATCCTCTTGTCCTTGTTCATACTGTCTGTTTCCCAAAGAAATGTCCATTC
>NW_021609348.1:0-854 GCF_004785775.1 Grammomys surdaster | reverse complement strand
TGTTTGCTGTTTTATTTGTGTTTTCAGTTTTGTTTTCTTACTTTTTTGTTTGTGTTTTTGGTTTTTGTTGTTGTTTTGTTTGTTTTTATTGTGTGTTTTTGTTTTGTTTTCTTTTGTTTTTGTCTTTCTGACCCCGTTACACTGATTATTTTCCTTGACTCACTTGCAAACCTTGACCATTATCATTTTCCAATCCTCTTGTCCTTGTTCGTACTGTCTGTTTCCCAAAGAAATGTCCATTCCAGTGCCATTCTCTGCTGAAGGTGAGGAGGGGCATCAGCAGGAAGAGGCAGAAGCTGTCCACTGGCATCTCTAATGCTGGAGTTGGATGCTGTTTAATTAATGCTGGGGTAGTGGTGGTGTTCTTTTTTATATTATTCTTGAAAATAGTATATGAAATGAAAATGAGTTGCACAGACCAGTGCTGTTCTGAAGCACCATACTCTACTGGACTTGCACAGGATGTAGATCTGCAGCCAAACTACTGACTGGACTCCAGGACTATTAAAAAAAAGCACCATGCTCATTTAAAGACCCATTCTTTCCCAGACCTGCCTTAGTTTTGGAAGTTGATTTCAAGTATCTATAATGGCAAATGTCCATTTTTATCTCAGGTCTCACTGAGTACAAACCCCATCTAGGGTTCTCTTCAATTGTTTTCTTTTTCAAAAGTTCTATTCAATTTAAATATTTATTCCTAAAATGTTTTGGTATATATTAAGATGAAATTGAGATTTTTTTTTCTCATTAGATCAACATTCCCACTGTGGAAGTTGGGGATTTGATATTTAAGATTGATACTGACAGTTATAAAATAACCCATTTTACATGTGATAGTTTGTATTTAACTTTTC
>NW_021609347.1:603-5605 GCF_004785775.1 Grammomys surdaster | reverse complement strand
TCTTTACAGTATGATGGTGTTACTGATGAGGAGTTTTAGTATTGGGGGATACAGAGTCTCAAGTGTCATCTCTTCTAGTCATGAAAAGCATGCAGTGGCAGAACTTAGTTGCATTTTTTTGAATTTTTGGCAAGAGATTCCCGTGGAGATCATATAACACCTCACTCTGGTGCTGAGACAGAGGGATTCTATCTGCAAACTGACACTGGGCCCATTGCTGACGACAACAACCACACAATCCACTGAACATGGAGAAGTCAGCTAGTGCCTACATGGAGGTTTTTCTATAAATTCTAGAGATTTTGTGAGGGATGATACCCTGCAGGCTATTAAAAGAGAAACATCCAACTCAGTAACAAAATCTTTGACCTACAGTAAGTTTTGCCTAGGCAATCTGTCTATGCTAGGGTAATGGTGACCCAGAATTTTTGGGAGTAGCCAACCAATGACTGTTTTCACTTATAGCCTATTCTATTGATCGAACCCATTTCTAACAATACTTGGGGACCTAAGAATCAGAGACTAGGTAGCCTAGATACCTGGAGTAGAAAAAACTTTGGATATCTTTAAAAAAAAGAAACTCAAATAATTTCTAAAGAAATTCAGTTCTGATCAAATATCAGTGTCCTCTCTATTCATCATCAGAAGTGTTCCTCTAGTAGCAGATGGGAACAGATGTAGAGACACACAACCAGACATTTTGCAGAGATTTTCTCTATCACTTCCTTCTACTCAGAGCTCGGGGAGTATAGCAAGGCTTTTGATGTCCTGCTGGACTTTTGCTAATAATGACACAGAGACATCTATATAGTTTAATGCTATTGGATTTTTGCTGGGGCAGTGTTTCATCGAGCCCTCACAACTTAACTCAACTTCTTCCCTGATGTTTTCCTACCACTGATCCTCTCCCCATGGCTGTCACTGTTTCCCTCCAGGCTTCAGTCACCTCCAGAAGATACTCCTGTAGAACAGGAGGCACAGAGACTATAAAAGAGGACAAAGGACACCTCGGGAACTAGGCTCTCTGAGTTAATTAAGCAATGGCCATAGGAGCTCATCCAGACTGAAACTCAAGTACATGGCCAATATGGGCCTATACCAGGTCTTTTGCATCTTTGTTTTCCCTATTAGCTTAACATTTTTATGGGACACTGAACAAGTGTGTCACTGACGCTTGTGCCTGATCTAGAAACCCTTCATCTCCTGTTGGGTTAGTGTGTTCAACTTCAGTATCATACCTTTTTCTTCATCTTACTATATCTTATTTTGTCACCTTTGGAAGCTCATTCGTGAAGTCTATTCTTTTCTCATAAGTGGCAGAAAGGGATGAATCAGGGAGGTAGAGGAGGTGAGGAGGAACTGATAGGAGGAAGGTAGGGCAGGCTATAATCAGGATAAATGGTATGAGAAAAGAATCGATTTTCAACAAAAGAAAAATATCCTAGCAACTGACAAAATGATCTATTATTACTTCACAAGTTGTGTATGTTGTCTGTTTCTCTTCAGTATCTTTCCCTCCCTAGACTTCAGTGAGTATCTGACCTAATCATTACTTATGCAGTCAACTCCAAATGTTTTGGAATTGTGGGTACCGAAAGGATTTTGAACATTACTAGAAATGTCTCCATTTAAAATGATAGGTATATGGAGAATTACTGGGATGATATTATATAATGAGTAAGCATTTTATGAAAATTAATACAAGAGGAGGAGTGGGTATGTTGAACAACAACCTAGTAGACAGAATAAAACAAGGAATGCACATCCACTATAGTGAACTTTAAAGGCTTTGAAATAAAATATATTTAAGAAGACCAAAGAAGTTGCAGTGGTCTCCTGCAGTCAGAGATTGTCTGTATTAATACTTTGAAATGACTATAAAATTCAAAGCCACCTATAAAAATTCAATACCACCCACATCCATCTTCCAACAATATTCTTCAGAGAATTTGAATTGTGTTCATTATTTAAAAGCATTTTCAAAACTTTAACATGTTAGGTTAAGTAGTACTAAGCAGTAGTGATTAATTTTAATGTTGGAGAAAATTGCTCTGTAATCTTGTCAAAATATGTTTTATGTTCATGAGTCTTCACTACATGGCCAAAGCTTAGGAATCTCCTTGTCTAGTTTAAGATTTGATAAAAGATTGGCTAATTATTCTTTGGTAATATGTGTTTCCTTTAAAAATAATACTTAGCTGTTTTGTTGTTGTAGTTTTTGGCTTTGTTGTTTTACTCTTCAATCGTACAGACCAGAATTCCACTGACATTTAATGATTTCAATTATTGACATGGTCTGCCCCTAGATCATTGGCAGGGTGGCAGTTGTGTCTCATGTGCCTCAGTATGTGGCAGAGAAGAGAGAGGCTATGTGTAAGCTCAGTGTTGTGGACTGAGAACATCTGAACAATGAAGAGTGTAACACAGGACTGAAGGAGCTGAAGGGGTTCTCAACCCCATAGGAAGAACAAGAATATTAATCAACCAGAACACCCACACACCCACACACACAGAGCTCGCAGGGTCTAAAGCACCAACAAAAAAGGACTTATGGAAGGATTCAAGACTCCAGCATCATATGTAGCAGAAGATACACTTGTGGGATATCATTAGGATTGGCCTTTGGTCCTTTGAAGGCTCCATGCCCCAGTGTAGGGGAGTGGCAGGAAATGTAGCCTGGTGTGGGTGGGAAGGTGGGAAATCCCTCATAGAAGCAGGGGAAGGACAGATAGTATATGGGGATTTTGTGGTGGGTGGGAAAACTGGAATGGGAATAATATTTGAAATGTAAATAACAAAATTATCTAAGAGGGAAAGAATAATCTAAAGCACCCTGTAAAAAGCAATCCTGAAATGACCTTGTTCTGTATAGTGATAGATTGGAATCTGTGGTGGGAAGCAAGGGGCAGACAGGAAACCCTGCCTGTTACAATGGACCATCGTTAGAAATGAGCCTTAGACAAAAATCTTCTGAATGGTGCAACATAGGCAGGTCCAGGTAAGGAAAATTGGGAGACAACCATCAGTCCAGATCCAGGCAGCCCAGACAGAGTTCTAGCCCAGATCCAGGCAGCCCAGACAGAGTTCTAGCCTGAGATGCTCAACAGTCTGGCTAAAGGTCCAGTAACAACCGAAAGGGGGCCTGAGCTGAAGAGGAGGACCAGAGAGCTGACACTATTACTGTGGCTATAGAGTGCTCACAAAAAGGGGTCTATCATGCCTGCCCTCTGATAGACCAAACAAGCACCCAGAAGTCTCAGCTGCAGATATTTACACTAAAACAGTGAACAGAAGCTGCTGACCCCTGTAGTTGACTTAGTGAAAAGCTGAAAGAAGCTGAGGAGTAGGGTAACCTTGTAGGAGAACCAGCATTGTCAAATAAGCTGAACCCCAGAAATCTTTCAGACACTCGACTACCAGTCAGCCAGTATAAACAAGCTGATGTGAGGCCCCCAACACATATACAGAAAGTGGACTGCCAGGTCTGGATTCAGTCAGAGAAGGTGCACCTAACCCTCAAAGGACTCCAAAGAATGGGGAGGATTGGTGGAGTTGGGGTTTAGGATGGAGGTTGGGGAACTATTTGGGGAGACAGGTGGGTAGCAGAACAGTATGTTAATCCATCAGGGGGTGAACATGTAGAGGGATAAAAAATGGAGTGTAAAAGAAAGTTTAAATAAAATTTAAAAAATGAGTCAAGAGATAGAGATCAAATTGTTTTTATTCCTAAGAAATCAATATTACAAAACAAGTTTTAATATGAAGGTTAATATAAACTGTGAAAATCATTAGCAAAATCAAAATCAATAACAAGAACATGTAATAATATCTCAATAACATAAGAAAAAACAAAACCATGCAAAAGAAAATTTCAAAGGAACTCTAACAGAAAAAATTGTGAAGTGACATTCCCTCACTGCACATTGAGCAGCACAGACTACGGACAGTTTCTCCTCTTGAGCTCTTGCTGCTACTGCAGTCACCTCAGTTCTTTCTCAAGGGGTCACACAGGAAAGAGAAAAAGACCCTGAATCAGCCTGGATGTCTCACTGGCTACATAGTTTGGGCCCAATCACACTGTGGAAATTATCTATGAGGAAGGAGATTCATCCAAAGAAGTCTGTGGCTGTTGAGGAGGGAGCTCAGCAGGGGGCTCCTGAGGTGGCAACTCATTCTGCAGGAGGCTCTCCTGCAGGGATATGGCTACTTCCAACTCTCTTGCAGCTTCTGAGACCTGGGAGAGGAAGGCAGTTATTAAGACACAGGCTTGGTGGGGACATGCATGTCAGATGTCAGCTTCTGCCTCCCACCACCTCAACTAGACTTCAACATTGATCTTTAACTGAAACCCTTGCTGCTAAATCTGCAAGCAGGGCAAAATATCAAGCAAAGCTCACAAACACATGGGCTGACAAGCTGCCACTCAGACTTCTATCAGTGCAAACCAAGACCTGGCCAATGGGAAGAGACCTCATTGGGCTGCAGGAGAAAGGAGAAGGCCACATGCCACCCAGACCACTGACAGTGAGAAGCACTCATTTGATATTTGCATTTGGCTTTCCTCCCTGCAAGTGATGCCTACCTGGGAGGTCACATGCCCCCTGAACAACTCCTGTCACAAGACAGAGAACTTTCTCAAAGCTCTGCTTAGCAACCCTCCTATCATGAGGACATGCAAGAGTGTGACCTGTCATTCATCTGTTACCCTTTCTAGACTGCAGCTTCAAGCAGAGTCACAAGGTACACTTGCCAATAATTCAGTGTCTTCCAAGAGTTGAAGTTTCCAGAATACTTGTGCATAGACAAAGTAAGGAACAACTATATTCCATGAAGTGGGTGGCTCGTTGGGAGTTGTGGATTTAAAAGAAGGTGGATGAATGTAAAATGGATCCAATAGACAAATGATAACAGACAGTGTTAGTCTGAATAAACTGCTTGACCCTACCTGATATTGCTGTTTCTTGAGGTTGCTGGTATTCTCCTGTTCATCTTCAACAGTCAG
>NW_021609347.1:0-503 GCF_004785775.1 Grammomys surdaster | reverse complement strand
GGTGGCTGGTTGGGAGTTGTGGATTTAAAAGATGGTGGATGAATGCAAAGATGAATCCCATAGGCAAATGATAAAAGACAGTGTTAGTCTGAATAAACTGCTTGTCCCTACCTGATATTGCTGTCTCTTTAGGTTGCTGGTCTTCTCCTGTTCATCTTCAACAGTCAGGTTCATCTCAGTCAAGTACTGTTGGAGGAGGTACCAATCAGCCTTCACTTCCTTGTAATCCTGCCTCACTTGGTCCAATGACTTCTTTACAACAGAGGACTGCAACAGGAGCCGATTGTGTAGGTTTCTGGGAACACACTCTGCACATTAAGATCCTGCAGACTCCTCCTGCCATTCCTACTTACAGGTGCCGTTACCCCACCAGGATCCAGGTTCCCATGAAGACCTAGAGCAGTACATTTCAGTATACCCATGACAGCTGCACGAACAGCAAACAGCCAATGCATGTAAGAACTAATCATGTCTGCAGCACAAACTCCAATAAGGCTCCATGT
>NW_021609346.1:4009-8008 GCF_004785775.1 Grammomys surdaster | reverse complement strand
GAACTGAAGAGACTCAAGCTTGTCTGCAGTGGAGGGCACTGCCTGGTCAAGTTTGTTGTGGAAGTCACTGGCCAGATGCTGTGTTTGGAAGAGGGCTGCCACAGCAGTTCCTGTCCTGCCAAGTGAGACATCAAGACCCAGCCCAACCAGCAGAGGGATGAAGATCTCTCTTTGTTTGCCTTCCTCCCATCTGCAGGGCGAGTTCTTCAGGTTCATAGAGACAAACCTGCAGAACAATTATTACAGGAGTGCAGGAGTCTTGAAAAGGAGGGGGTTAATGAAGGAACCTGTAGAGCTTTGACACCACAGAAGGGCAGGGGGGTTAACACCTATGGATTTGGTGATGGCAATGTCCAAACATTTGCACACATAAGATGGGTTTTTGAAGAGGGTACTACAAGGGAAAAGGGGGGAGAAATGCCCCTTTTTATTTCAAGAGAGGAATGTCCTGTGCTTTCCTTGTGGGTAAAGGTCCATGGGGTTTATGAAGGAAAATGTTAATGGTAACAGCTGGTAATAGCAGTCAGGAGAGACAAGCAAAGAAAAATCATTGAGAGGAGTTGGGTGGGTGATTAAAGGAAGGATGTCAGCCACATATTAGGTGTATTGTAGCTGGGAGAGAGTAGCACGGAGTTAGTTCTGAGACTGATTTCCCTGTTGAAGACTATTAACATGGATAAAGACTGATTTGGAGGTGGGGAAAAGTTCATGAGAGACATGTAGGTCAGCTTAGGGGATGTCACATACACATTAGAGAAGTGTTGATTCATGATTTTGTATGCCAGTGTTCATCCTATTGGTTGCTGAGGGAAAGCTGAAAATGAGTTTTCAGGTTGGTGAGCATGCTGCCACTATAACTGGTGGATTGAATTCTTCAGCTCCAATATCTTCAGCCTCCATAGATGGAGACATCCTGGAGACATTCACCTGTGTTCTGGTAAGGAAAGCAGAGGAAAGGGCTGGGGTAGTGCAGAAGCAATCCAGGTGTGGGGAGATCTCAATCCTGGTCTGACATCCTTCAAATGGGCAATCCTGGGTAAGTATGAGTTTGTTGTGTCTCCGTAGAGAAGAATCTCTAATGGTAAATGTTGGGAAGGTTGAGAGAGGCTGGGCATTAGCAGAGTCAGTATGAAGAATGACAAAAACAGCCAAGAGAACAGAGGAGAGAGAAGCTTGTGGAGGGCACATGGCCTGGGCAAGAGTCACCAGGTCATGGATATCCTTCCAGGAGATCCTGTTGTTTCTTTGTGCATGTCATTTCCTCTACCGCCTTTCTCTTCTCCTGCTCCTCATTACTCTCCTCCTCTTTCTTGTCCTCCTTCTCTTCCCCATCCTTCTCCTTCTTTTCCTCCTCCTCCCCCTTCTCCACTCTCCCTTCCCCTGCCCCTCCCCCTCCTCCTCCTCTTCCTTCTCCTCTTCTTCCTCCTCTTCCTCCTTCTCAGTCCTTGATTTGCCAGTGAGAGGCATACCATTTTCTTGGTTGGTGGTATGGTGTTGGACATTTCTGGCAATAACCCCCATTGGTGGAGGTTGCTACTCTGGGAAAACAAAAATGAAACACCTTCTAATTGTAAGGAGAGGTTCTGATCCTTTCCGAATTCCATCCAGAGGACCATGCCATCATTCTAGAATGAGGGTGGTGGTGGTCAATTTTTGTGTATGCCAATAGAGAAAGATAGGAGAATGTTTAGAGTTTTTGTAGCTGTTAAATAAGTTTGATGTAGTCATACCTATCTTTATTAGTACATCTGGGGTATGAGTGGTAGGTCGTTTTCTTTTGTTTTAGAAGATAAGCTTTTAGGGTTTGACGCGTTCTTTCTACTATTCATTGGCCCTGAGGATTGTGGGGGATCCCTGTATGGTGGGCAATTTCCCATTGTGTGCAGAGAATATTGAATTGAGAGCCAGTGAAGACAGGGCCATTATAAGTTTTTATATGTTGAGTAATGCCCATGATGGCAAAGGTGAGAGCATATGCTGAATTAATCTTTTTGAGTTTTCAATTGTTTGGTCTGTAGCCCATATAAAATGTGAGTATGTATATATGGTGACAGAAACATATTTTTGCCTACCAATTTGGGGAATATAGGGGACATCAATTTGCCATAAGGAATTGGGTTTGGGCCCTGGTGATTGGTGCCATCCTCTGTAAAGCTGGGGATGAAGTGAGGGATACACAGGAGGATAATGTTTTTATTGTCCTTGGAGTTGAGGTCCGGGGGATGTGGGGAAGAGGGTATGGAACCCATTTATATTTGTGTGTATGTACAAATGTAATTGGTCTGCTTGCTCAGTGGAGGCTATGAATGTTTCTGTTGAGGAGGTTTGGTCAGAACCTTTTCCTTCAGATATCTGGCCTAGCAGTTCACTGTGACATCTGACCTGTTGGATGTAGATGAGAGAGGCCCTTTCATGTAGGAGAATGGAACCTGTATGAGTTGAGATACACGCGGAACTGAGTTCCACTTGCAGGTTAAGGCAGCATTTCCTGATGGAAATTGCATCTAGATAATGTCTATAAGGCCTGCAAAGGTGGTTGATCCCAAAGCAGATGACCGAGGACCAACTAACTTACTGACATACCTCACTTCTCTCTCTCTCTCTCTGTCTCTGTCTCTGTCTCTGTCTCTGTCTCTCTCTCTCTCTCTCTCTCTCTCTCTCTCCCCCACCCTCCCTCCCTCTGTCCCTTCCCTGTTTGTTTAACAGAGCAAGGGGCTTCTGCCACCCTGGAAACCTTTGAGGGGAGAGTGCAGACTCCAGCATTGCTCCACCTCCTCCCCCAGGCACCACAGTCTGGGTGCACTGGGCTGTGTCAGGGCAAGACACCTGACTGTTCAGGATCCAGGCAGGAGTGTGGCTCTGAAGGATCAAGTCCCAGCTGCTCCTGGTGATCGGGGCATGGCCAAGGTGGTGCCTGGTAAGGACTGGACAGAGTTCGACAGGCATGGAGAAGGTATGTGGTGGGGGGTTCTGGACTGTGCTGCCCAGCCACTGTTGAAGGTTCTTGTCCATAGCATGACGCCTGAGCTGCTTCCAGTGCTTCAAGGTTTGCTAGGCCAGCCAGTGTCAGCCCATAGAGTGTAAGCCCAATGAAAAAGTGTGCATGAACAAGGAGGCTCTCATTTACACAGCTGAGTGTTTTCTCAAGTCTGGACGTCTCCAAGAGCTCTGGCAAGGCTGGGTTCCAGTTCCATAACCACAGGCCCAATAAGTGCTCTAGGTGCTGGACAATGCAGGAAGTGTCATCTGAATTGTAGTCTCTCCATTTTATCTCCCAATTGCCATGTGATTCATATGTCTCTACTTCTAGAACTTTCCCCAGGACAAAAGCTCTGATGTGACATTGAATTCCCAGATGAACCAGCCAGACATGAATGGGTTTTACAGGGCCATCCATCTTGTGGTGCATCACATGGGCTTTCAGAGGCAGTGGGACTTAAGGTAAGGTCAGCCTTGGGATAATGTAAAAAAAGCCAACACTTTGCTTGAGAAAAACCTCTTCCTTGGAGCAATAGAGCTCAAAGAGACAGGCACATCAGACAACCTTTAGTGAAAATCACTCAGGCACTTTATTTCATGTGGACTGGGACCTTATAAATATTTTGGGATGAGGTGGGTTTGTGTTTTGTATTGGCACAGTTTCAGATGCTCTATCTGCACTGGGTGTTCATTCTCAGTTAGTGTTTGCCATGGTCCTCCTAGTGGGCTGTCTCAGTCAGGGCTCCAAGACAGCAATCAGGTCAGGAGCTAGTTCAAACTCCTGTTGTATTCAATCATGAGTTTTCTGGAGGTTCTGAACTTTGCTACAACTTTACCAGTGTTTCAGTCTGGTGGCATGACCCACTGCACCACAACTCCTCCTTTGTCTTTTTCTAAAGGAGAGGTGTCATTGGAGTGACTGCCTTCTATGTTGGGAACAGTTTGATATTGAATCAAGAAGTGATTATTAGTGATCTTTGCAATGCTAGTGATCTACTGCTTTAAAAACTGGATGACACA
>NW_021609346.1:0-3999 GCF_004785775.1 Grammomys surdaster | reverse complement strand
GAACTGAAGAGACTCAAGCTTGTCTGCAGTGGAGGGCACTGCCTGGTCAAGTTTGTTGTGGAAGTCACTGGCCAGATGCTGTGTTTGGAAGAGGGCTGCCACAGCAGTTCCTGTCCTGCCAAGTGAGACATCAAGACCCAGCCCAACCAGCAGAGGGATGAAGATCTCTCTTTGTTTGCCTTCCTCCCATCTGCAGGGCGAGTTCTTCAGGTTCATAGAGACAAACCTGCAGAACAATTATTACAGGAGTGCAGGAGTCTTGAAAAGGAGGGGGTTAATGAAGGAACCTGTAGAGCTTTGACACCACAGAAGGGCAGGGGGGTTAACACCTATGGATTTGGTGATGGCAATGTCCAAACATTTGCACACATAAGATGGGTTTTTGAAGAGGGTACTACAAGGGAAAAGGGGGGAGAAATGCCCCTTTTTATTTCAAGAGAGGAATGTCCTGTGCTTTCCTTGTGGGTAAAGGTCCATGGGGTTTATGAAGGAAAATGTTAATGGTAACAGCTGGTAATAGCAGTCAGGAGAGACAAGCAAAGAAAAATCATTGAGAGGAGTTGGGTGGGTGATTAAAGGAAGGATGTCAGCCACATATTAGGTGTATTGTAGCTGGGAGAGAGTAGCACGGAGTTAGTTCTGAGACTGATTTCCCTGTTGAAGACTATTAACATGGATAAAGACTGATTTGGAGGTGGGGAAAAGTTCATGAGAGACATGTAGGTCAGCTTAGGGGATGTCACATACACATTAGAGAAGTGTTGATTCATGATTTTGTATGCCAGTGTTCATCCTATTGGTTGCTGAGGGAAAGCTGAAAATGAGTTTTCAGGTTGGTGAGCATGCTGCCACTATAACTGGTGGATTGAATTCTTCAGCTCCAATATCTTCAGCCTCCATAGATGGAGACATCCTGGAGACATTCACCTGTGTTCTGGTAAGGAAAGCAGAGGAAAGGGCTGGGGTAGTGCAGAAGCAATCCAGGTGTGGGGAGATCTCAATCCTGGTCTGACATCCTTCAAATGGGCAATCCTGGGTAAGTATGAGTTTGTTGTGTCTCCGTAGAGAAGAATCTCTAATGGTAAATGTTGGGAAGGTTGAGAGAGGCTGGGCATTAGCAGAGTCAGTATGAAGAATGACAAAAACAGCCAAGAGAACAGAGGAGAGAGAAGCTTGTGGAGGGCACATGGCCTGGGCAAGAGTCACCAGGTCATGGATATCCTTCCAGGAGATCCTGTTGTTTCTTTGTGCATGTCATTTCCTCTACCGCCTTTCTCTTCTCCTGCTCCTCATTACTCTCCTCCTCTTTCTTGTCCTCCTTCTCTTCCCCATCCTTCTCCTTCTTTTCCTCCTCCTCCCCCTTCTCCACTCTCCCTTCCCCTGCCCCTCCCCCTCCTCCTCCTCTTCCTTCTCCTCTTCTTCCTCCTCTTCCTCCTTCTCAGTCCTTGATTTGCCAGTGAGAGGCATACCATTTTCTTGGTTGGTGGTATGGTGTTGGACATTTCTGGCAATAACCCCCATTGGTGGAGGTTGCTACTCTGGGAAAACAAAAATGAAACACCTTCTAATTGTAAGGAGAGGTTCTGATCCTTTCCGAATTCCATCCAGAGGACCATGCCATCATTCTAGAATGAGGGTGGTGGTGGTCAATTTTTGTGTATGCCAATAGAGAAAGATAGGAGAATGTTTAGAGTTTTTGTAGCTGTTAAATAAGTTTGATGTAGTCATACCTATCTTTATTAGTACATCTGGGGTATGAGTGGTAGGTCGTTTTCTTTTGTTTTAGAAGATAAGCTTTTAGGGTTTGACGCGTTCTTTCTACTATTCATTGGCCCTGAGGATTGTGGGGGATCCCTGTATGGTGGGCAATTTCCCATTGTGTGCAGAGAATATTGAATTGAGAGCCAGTGAAGACAGGGCCATTATAAGTTTTTATATGTTGAGTAATGCCCATGATGGCAAAGGTGAGAGCATATGCTGAATTAATCTTTTTGAGTTTTCAATTGTTTGGTCTGTAGCCCATATAAAATGTGAGTATGTATATATGGTGACAGAAACATATTTTTGCCTACCAATTTGGGGAATATAGGGGACATCAATTTGCCATAAGGAATTGGGTTTGGGCCCTGGTGATTGGTGCCATCCTCTGTAAAGCTGGGGATGAAGTGAGGGATACACAGGAGGATAATGTTTTTATTGTCCTTGGAGTTGAGGTCCGGGGGATGTGGGGAAGAGGGTATGGAACCCATTTATATTTGTGTGTATGTACAAATGTAATTGGTCTGCTTGCTCAGTGGAGGCTATGAATGTTTCTGTTGAGGAGGTTTGGTCAGAACCTTTTCCTTCAGATATCTGGCCTAGCAGTTCACTGTGACATCTGACCTGTTGGATGTAGATGAGAGAGGCCCTTTCATGTAGGAGAATGGAACCTGTATGAGTTGAGATACACGCGGAACTGAGTTCCACTTGCAGGTTAAGGCAGCATTTCCTGATGGAAATTGCATCTAGATAATGTCTATAAGGCCTGCAAAGGTGGTTGATCCCAAAGCAGATGACCGAGGACCAACTAACTTACTGACATACCTCACTTCTCTCTCTCTCTCTCTGTCTCTGTCTCTGTCTCTGTCTCTGTCTCTCTCTCTCTCTCTCTCTCTCTCTCTCTCCCCCACCCTCCCTCCCTCTGTCCCTTCCCTGTTTGTTTAACAGAGCAAGGGGCTTCTGCCACCCTGGAAACCTTTGAGGGGAGAGTGCAGACTCCAGCATTGCTCCACCTCCTCCCCCAGGCACCACAGTCTGGGTGCACTGGGCTGTGTCAGGGCAAGACACCTGACTGTTCAGGATCCAGGCAGGAGTGTGGCTCTGAAGGATCAAGTCCCAGCTGCTCCTGGTGATCGGGGCATGGCCAAGGTGGTGCCTGGTAAGGACTGGACAGAGTTCGACAGGCATGGAGAAGGTATGTGGTGGGGGGTTCTGGACTGTGCTGCCCAGCCACTGTTGAAGGTTCTTGTCCATAGCATGACGCCTGAGCTGCTTCCAGTGCTTCAAGGTTTGCTAGGCCAGCCAGTGTCAGCCCATAGAGTGTAAGCCCAATGAAAAAGTGTGCATGAACAAGGAGGCTCTCATTTACACAGCTGAGTGTTTTCTCAAGTCTGGACGTCTCCAAGAGCTCTGGCAAGGCTGGGTTCCAGTTCCATAACCACAGGCCCAATAAGTGCTCTAGGTGCTGGACAATGCAGGAAGTGTCATCTGAATTGTAGTCTCTCCATTTTATCTCCCAATTGCCATGTGATTCATATGTCTCTACTTCTAGAACTTTCCCCAGGACAAAAGCTCTGATGTGACATTGAATTCCCAGATGAACCAGCCAGACATGAATGGGTTTTACAGGGCCATCCATCTTGTGGTGCATCACATGGGCTTTCAGAGGCAGTGGGACTTAAGGTAAGGTCAGCCTTGGGATAATGTAAAAAAAGCCAACACTTTGCTTGAGAAAAACCTCTTCCTTGGAGCAATAGAGCTCAAAGAGACAGGCACATCAGACAACCTTTAGTGAAAATCACTCAGGCACTTTATTTCATGTGGACTGGGACCTTATAAATATTTTGGGATGAGGTGGGTTTGTGTTTTGTATTGGCACAGTTTCAGATGCTCTATCTGCACTGGGTGTTCATTCTCAGTTAGTGTTTGCCATGGTCCTCCTAGTGGGCTGTCTCAGTCAGGGCTCCAAGACAGCAATCAGGTCAGGAGCTAGTTCAAACTCCTGTTGTATTCAATCATGAGTTTTCTGGAGGTTCTGAACTTTGCTACAACTTTACCAGTGTTTCAGTCTGGTGGCATGACCCACTGCACCACAACTCCTCCTTTGTCTTTTTCTAAAGGAGAGGTGTCATTGGAGTGACTGCCTTCTATGTTGGGAACAGTTTGATATTGAATCAAGAAGTGATTATTAGTGATCTTTGCAATGCTAGTGATCTACTGCTTTAAAAACTGGATGACACA
>NW_021609345.1:0-864 GCF_004785775.1 Grammomys surdaster | reverse complement strand
TCTTCCACCTGTGCCCGGCAGGGCCCTCCACTCTTACATATTCAGCTGAAGCCCTGGATCCCTCCATAAGTGCTCCCAGGCTGGTGGTTAGGACCCTGGGAGCTGTGGTTGGTTGGTATTGTTGCTCTCCTCATGGTGCCACAAACCCTTTCAGCTCCTTCAGTCCTCACTCTAACTCCTCCATTGAGAACCTCATGATCAGTTCAATGGCTAGTTGTGAGCATCTGCCTCTGAATATGTCAGACTCTTGAAGGCCTCTGAGGAGACATCCATATCAGGCCCTTATCAGCATGCACTTCCTGACTTCCACATCAGCATCTACCTTTGGTGACTGCACATGGGATGGATACTCAGGTGGAAAGGTCTTCAAATGGCCCCTCCTTCAGTTTCTGTCCCTCACTTTGTCTCCATATTTGCTCCCTTGAGTATTTTGTTGCTCCTTCTAAGAAGAACTGAATCACCCCCACTTGGTCTTCCTTTTTTATGAGCTTCATGTGGCCTGTGAGTTGCATCTTGGGCATTTCAAGGTTCTGGGCTAATATCCAATAATCAGTGAGTGAATACCATGTGTGTTCTTTTGTGATTGGCTTACTTCACTCAGGATGATAATTTCTAGTTCCATCCATTTACCTAGGAAACTCTCGAATTCATTGTTCTTAATAGCTGAGTAATACTCCATTGTGTAAATATACCACATTTTTTGAATCCATTCCTCAGTTGAAGGACATCTGGGTTCTTTCCAGCTCCTGGCTATTATAAATAAGGCTGCTATGAACATAGTTGAGCATATGTCCTTGTTATATGTTCGAGCATCTTCTGGGTATATGCCTAGGAGTGGTATAGCTGGATCCTCAGGTAATGCTA
>NW_021609344.1:0-4112 GCF_004785775.1 Grammomys surdaster | reverse complement strand
CCAGTGAGGGGCTGGGGTGTGGCTCAGTGGTAGAGCCCCTGCCTAGATCCCCCAGTGAGGGGCTGGGGTGTGGCTCAGTGGTAGAGCCCCTGCCTAGAATCCCTCAGGATTCTAGTATTTTCTGAAGATGTTTTCAGCACAGTCTGTGACTATTTGTCTAGTTTTCCTCCACGAGCAGACCCTATGTCTAATCCATGATTACGTCTGACAGACCCAACCACAGATCAACAGATATCCACCTGGAGCCTATGGATGTATTCCTTGTTTGTCAGCCCGCAGGTTCTCAGCCTTCCTAATGCTGTGACCCATTAATACAGTTCCTCATGCTGTGGTGTCCCCCAACCATAAAATTATTTCTGTTGCTACTTCACAACTGTAATGTTGCTGCTGCTATGAATCACAATGTAAACATCTGTGTTTTCCAGTGGTCTAAGGCACCCCCTGTGGAAGGGTCCCCCAAAGGAGTTGTGACCCACAGTTTGAGAACCACTGGCCTAGCCAGATCAGCTGACAGGTGAAGGCACGTGCTGCGCACACACAGCACTCTGGGTAGAACAAGCCCGGATGCCCCAGAGCCGTAGCTGCCCTTAGAGCTAGGAGCTCACACCACAGGAAGCAGGTGGTCACGGTAAGGCACTCAGGCCTCAGGCTTCAAACCAAAGGCTCGCTTTTCTCTTAGAGGCTGAAGCCACTTGTGGAAAGTAGAGCACTGGATGAGCCTGTAGGGATTCCCATAGGTCTACCAGCAGGGGACAGCAAAACACAAATCCTAGTCACAGCCCCCATGCAGGTCAGGGTAGGACCAGAGTCTTTTACTCTCCTCCCTGCCTCTCCCTGTGGGAAAGCCAGACCTTTTCCTTTCCCATCCCGCAACCAGGACCCCTGCTCTCATGATGCCTGTGGGGTAGAGAGGCAGAGGAGGGTATATCTCTGAGTTTAAGGCCAGCCTGGTCTACAGAATGAGTTTTAGGCCAACCAGGGGCTACATAATGAAACTCTGTCCAACAGAAGAAGAGAAAAGAAGCCCTATGTCCCCATGGCCGTGGAATGGGCTCTGTGGGCACCGCATCGTGAGGTCTACATGGAGCAGAAAGTCTCCACAAAGAACTGGGCTCTGTTGGTTTTGCCTCCCTGGAATCAGGGCTTAGAAACCCACTTGACCATTCAGTCCTTAAGAGGTCCTAAGATGCGCACACATCCCCTCTAACACGTCAGAGAGGAAGCTGAGGCCCAGATTTCACATGTGACTCCTCCAGCCAAAAACTGCAGCTGGGCTTTGGAACTGAATGAATCACTGGGACCCAGGGAGGATGACACCACATGGATGCTACAGCCCACGCCAAGAGGAGGTGGAACTGCGCAGACGCCCACGGGTAATGGTGCCCAACACATAGCATGCCCTGGGAAAGTCTATGCTAAATAACCCAGGGAGCAGCAAGGGTTTGGTGTGCTGTGATGTGGTAGGGTTTGGTTATAACATGTCCCACTATATACCCCAGGCTAGCCTAAAACTGGCTATGTAGCCCAGGCTAGTCTTGAACCAACTGAAACTCTTGTCTCAATTGAGTGCTGGGATTGCAGATGCATACTACTACAGCCGGCTGCACAGGGGCTCTGATGTGCCATCTTTGGAGACACATGGGAGAGGTGAAGGAGTCAGGGGACCCCAGTGAGCCCCAAGAACCATTCTACTTCCTTATTGAACCTGCTCCTGGAAAACAGTTTCTACAAAGAGAAGGATGGGGACCCTTCAGCTGAACTTGTAGAGTTCTCCAGCTGAGGGAGACAGGAACGAGCTGATGATAGATGCGCCTGCCCAGAATCCGTGGCCTGGTGGGACCTCGAAATTTGGGGATGATGCTGGGCATGGTAGTGTACACCTGCCATCCCAGCATTAGGCAGCTGGGGCACAAGAATTGCAAGGTTGAGGTCAGCCTGTGCTACATAGCAAATGCTAGACCATCCAAGGCTATGTGTACTTAGATCATGTCTCAAACCTAACAAATTGGCTCGGCTACCAATTGGGAGTTGGCTCGGCTGGTTGAATACTTGTAATAAAAGCATGAGAAAGGACCTGAGTTTGGATCCCCATCAGCTACACGGGAAGTTGGGTGTGGCAGCCCGTGCCTGTCATCCTAGGGACGAGGAGGCGGAGGTTCCTGGGATCTGCGTGCTCAGCCAGCCTAGCCAAAACTGAGCTCCTGGTGAGAGACTGTTCAAACAAGTAATGTGGAAGTGGCCTGAAGAGATGGCTTGGTGAATAAAGTGCTTGCCACACAAGCATAAGGACCTGAGTTCGAATCCCAAGAACTCAGATAAAAACTGTGCACATTAATGTATAATCCCGGGGCTCCTGTGATGAGACCGGAAGTGGAGGCAGAAGACTCCCCAGAAGCTTATGGGCCAGCTAGCTTGGCATACACAGTAGCAAGACCCTTCTCAAGCAAGGACGAAGGCAAGGACCAACACTCCAGGATGCCCCCAACCTCTACACACTCATTGTGGTATATGCATAACACACACACACACACAAACACAGGCACACACGCACCCCCCCACACACACACACACAGAAATTTAAAAGCATCAGATAAAGATCAATCAAGGAAGACATGCAACATTGACCTCTGGTTTCCACATACATGTGCATATGCGTGAACATACAAACACATATAGCACACAAACACAAAGGAATTTTAGGGTGGTGGTGCCCCCAGGATGGCCACTCCTCTCTCCTTTAGGACTTGACTACAAGCTCTCTTGTCAGAAGAGCACCCCTCCGGGGAGGAAGCCCACCTTTCCTAGGGCCGGCCCTGGCCCCCCACTGTGGGCTAGGATATAAATTAAAATTCAATTTCATTAGAGCCAGTAAGCAATCAATCCCTGGCCGGGCTAACAATGCAGGGCAGGGGGCCTCACCGCCTCCCGAAGCTGTAATTCACTCGGCCTCCCCTGCTCTTGTTCCCAAACTGCTGGAGCTGCACTTTCCAACCAAATTTATGGTCCTGGCAGCGTCTGGGGCCTGAGTTACAGCTGCAGGTTTGATCGGGGACTGCATTATTCTGCATCTAATCCTTCCTCCTGACAGCCAGGGAAAGGCCTAGTGTTGTCCCAAGCTAAACACTGTCCTCTGGCCAGCCTGGCTCAGGCGGAGGCCGAGGAGTCCCATGCCTGGGCCCCATGCCATACACATTCACACAGGACTGCTGCGATCCCAGAGCTCAGCCCACGTCTGTGCTAACGTCCGCCCAACACTGTTGGCCGCATTGAGTTCTGAAAGGGGAAAGAAGGATAGAATCCCATTTCACAGAGCCGTAAACTGAGACATGGAAAGGTCACTTGAAGGTCTGGCAAGTGGACTCTGAGCCTGGGTATCACAGAAATACTTACCAAGAATACATCGTGCCCTCGGATTCCATCGCAGCACTACCAACAAGAGCCGAAAACAAAAGCAACTAACCATATATCACAGATCAAGGGAATACAGGAATCTCTGGCGCCTCTGTGTGTGTGTGTGTGTGTGTGTGTGTGTGTGTGTGTGTGTGTGTGCTGTATGCACATATGTGTACACAGATGCACATACAAGCTAAATGAGAACATTGCTTGATCACACTCTGCCTTTATTCCCTTGAGAAAGAGAATCTCTCTGTAGCTCTAGATTTCCTATCGCTGCTACTTCCCCGGGCCTACAAATGCTCAGATTATAGAGAGGAACCGTCACAGCCAGAAAAGAAATGCTTGCTTCTTTATTTTCTAACATTGTTTATTCATTTACTTATTTTTATGTACACTGGTGTTTTGCCTGGTTAGGGTTAGGATGTCGAAGGCCGTGGAGCTGGAGTTATAGAGGGTTACGAGCTACCATGTGGGTGCTGGGAACTGAACCCTGGTCCTCTGAAGAAGAACAGCCAGTGTTAACTACTGAGCCATCTCTCCAGCCCGTTATTATTTTTGTATGGCAAAAATCCTGATTGAACCCAAGACCTCGTACATGCTAAGGAAATATTCTATCACTGAGCCATACCCCAGCCCCTCACTGGGGGATTCTAGGCAGGGGCTCTACCCCTGAGCCACACCCCAGCCCCTCACTGGGGGATTCTAGGCAGGGGCTC
>NW_021609343.1:5516-11022 GCF_004785775.1 Grammomys surdaster | reverse complement strand
CTCGGCCACCTAAGACAGGGCAGCCTCGGGTGGGGAGGCTGACCCCGTGACGGATAAGAGTTTGAACACCGCCCTCTAAAGAGACTCAGACCCGCCGTGAGACCCCCCAAAATTGAGAGTTACGAAACCTTCCCAGGGACCTCTGCCACCCTCTATATTTAAACAAAAAGGGGCAGATGTTGGGAGCCACAGCAAGTGCAAGCAAAGTCCGCCATCGCTAGGTGGCGCTGTTGCCATAATTCTTCCTAGTAAACCAGTATACTGCGCATGTGCCATGGTAAAGCCCGCCAAGTTAAGCCCTTCCCACGGCGTTTGGCGCGCTACGAGTGAACAGCCAATCAGGGGGTGAATACCCCGCTCTGGGGTATATAGGCAGTGCTTTCCCACGCCTATTCGTCTTCTACCACCATTTTGGTTTAGGGAAATAAACGTGTTTCTACGGAAGGATTCTGGTGTGTATGTGTGTGTGCGTGTGTGTATGTTTTTGCCGGCGAGACCATTACGCGCGCGCCCCGCACATTTGGTGCCGAAACCCGGGAGAATTTTCCATCGCTTTCAGAAGACCCTCTGCCGCTTCCCATCCACTCGCGGAGTGAATCCAGAACCGTAGAACGGGGTAATGTTCTCTGAAAGATATGTCTCGATTTGATTTAGTTCACTTCCCTCCCCAGTTGGCAAGAACCTTAGAGGCTTTCACTATGGTGTTAGCAGCCTTAGCTTTCTTCCCTTTGGTCCTTGTGGCCGCTCGGAGAGTGGAAAATGGATTACAGGTCAGCATGTCAGGAACAGAGACAGAGAAATGGAAGCACATAAATATTCAGAAAGGAAAAGGGAAAAAAGACGTATTTAAGAAATCAGGCCTCCCCGATAACCAATTCACGGGGATGAGAGATGAGAGAAAGAACGCTCTCGGGAGAGACGGAAGGAAAGTAAGCCTCAGAAAGAGATCTCTTTATCCGGTAAAGGAAGTGCTGGGGCGTGATAGCTCTGGGTCGGAGGAGATGGCTCCCTCAGAGGACTCAGATGGGGAGATAGATGAAGAGGAAGATGCCAGCCAGATGGCGGCCGACGCCGTGAGATCGAGTGCTTGGGTTAATGATGGTTAATTAGAAACTGTGTTTGCAAGAAAAGTGTTTGGGAGAGAAAAGGAATTAGAAAGCAGGGTATTGAAGTGTAAAAATAACTACCCGCTACATCTCCGATGAATGAGATGAAAAGTTACATTTTAAATATGAGAGAGAGAGAAAGAGTTTTAAAAAATACAGGTGCCCTCTCTCTGAGCTGTATCAGCAAAAAGAATGAAAAGGCTATTTCAGAGTTCATCTAGAAGCAGAGAATTCGAGAGATGTCCTGAAATTCTCTGTAGTTCTTAGAGTCCTTCCTTGTCGCTTGTCCTTGGCGCGCTAATGTCCACGTGTTTGTGTTTGCTTTTTGTTTCATTGTCTAAATGTTCTGTGTTTGTTACGTGTTCAAAAAGAAAGATCGTTAAAACTGCTTGATCCAACCTTTGGGAGCTAAAAAAGGTCTTTTCAGGAATTGAGGTTGACATAAGCTGCTTTTAAAAGAGACCAGCAGCATTTTGGGTTTTATAAAGAAGCTAAGAGTCGTTTTGTCCTAGAAAAACCTCTGTGACAAGGTGCTTTTCTCTTGAAATTACAGCTAGAAAGACAAGAAATTTTGTTTGATCTAAAAATAAGATATATAGCCATTTCATTGTTGTTTCGGATTGGTTTTAAAAGTATAAAAATGTTCTACATGTCTTGGTTATAGACTATTGGCTTAAATTATTGTGTGTAATTAAAAATGTACAACTTTGATAACGAAAGGTGGCGTAGAACTAGCTCAGTGTTGGAGTCGTTCAGAAACCAGGTATATAGAAAGTAAGATTTTAGACCAATGTCTCTTCAATGAGATTAAAAGCTGCTTCATGCATTCATGTGTAGAGAATTAGCAACAAAACTTTGTAGCATAGGGGTGGTCTGCTTGGTGTTGATTTTAGAGAAGATAGATTGTTTAAATTGGTTTTGCTTTTGCTTCTCAAAATTAATGGTTACACGCTAATGTTACAAAAGATATTTAAAAATTTAGTTAAACTGCCAGTATTCCATTGGCTACAGTTGACAGTTGTAATCTTGAGTTTAAAATTTTTTTTTTGATTCGCCCATGTTATAGAAAGGGGGGGGCAGCAGGTAGAGTTAAATAAAAATATTTATAACAAGTTGTGATACAATGCTGGCCTGCTAGAGATTAAGAACGTTTACATTTAAATTAAGACACACAGGCTGAGATCTTAACGTGCTTGTAAGACAAGGTCAGTGTGATGTTAATCAGGTTAAACTGCCCACACAGTCCTCAAATCATACAAGCAAAGACAGACTTAGATACTTGTCTTTGCAATGAAATTGCACCCTCATACAATCAGGTTCTGGCCATAACTACACAGAGCCATAGAGATGGGGAGTGTTTTAAATGTAGAAATTTAGATAGTTTTTAAAGTGACTGTCCCAGGAACAGAGACTTAAACAACAGCCAGGTGACCAAGGTTACCTGACACACCTGTCCTTGGTGCAAGAAGGATAATCCTTGGGCCAGGCCTCAGGATATAGGCCAAGATTAAAACATTTACATTTAAATTAGACTTTAACAGAGTAGTTGAGACAGGAGCTTAGATTTCAGACATTCCTATTGTCCTGTCCCGCCTCAAAAAGGGTGTTCTCTAAAATTTGTTTATTGCCTTGCTTGTTCCTTAGGGAGGTGTCAGCCTCAGACTCAAAAGAAATTCAAAACAGCTTTTGGGCCAGGCCAAAATTGTTGGGTGTGATAGAGACAAAATGGCCTTGGTTCCTCTGATGTGTATTAGGTCTTATTAGTAACAAGAGACCTAATCTTAAATTAATAATTGAAGAAAAAAAGGGTTTTAAAAGATTGATAGATACTGGGGCTAATTAACAATTATTAGAAGACAAGATTGCCTTCAGCTTGGCTTTATTTGATACTTCACTCAGCTAAAAAGAGTTGGTTATTCAATTAATCAAAAAACACTAGGGCTGGACAGTGGTGGTGCACGCCTTTAATCCTAGCTCTTGGGAGACAGAGGCAAACAGATTTCTGAGTTCAAGGCCAGCCTGGTCTACAGAGTGAGTTCCAAGACAGCCAGGGCTACACAGAGAAAGTTCAAATTTAAGATTTATAAGACAAATGAGACACTACAGCCTGACTTGCCTACTCCAGCTGCCATTCAAGTAAATACATATAAAAAGTTATTATAGTGCTCGCTTCGGCAGCACATATACTAAAATTGGAACGATACAGAGAAGATTAGCATGGCCCCTGCGCAAGGATGACACGCAAATTCGTGAAGCGTTCCATATTTTTAAAAAAAAAAAAAAAAAAAAAAAAGTTATTATAGATTTAAGAGATTGTTTTATATAGTTCCTTTACCTCCTGGTAAAGGTGAGAGGTTTACATTAAGTAAAATTGCTTGTGATTTTTGAGAGCCCATGAAGCCATTCATAAAAAAAGCTTGCCTCAAAGAATAATTAATGGCCTTAAAAAATTTGTTGTTGCTTTAATACAAAAGGTTAAAGCGTTTAAATCTCTCAGTATATATTATTATTCATTATATATTTTATTGGCTGATCTCTCTAAAAGAGTTTTCCACAAGCCCTTGCTCTAGTACAACGAGCTTTAAAATTTTAGAGTACTTGTTGCTCCAGAAAAGTGATTTTCAAAAGTTGTTAACAGATATTAATTGGCTAAAACCTCATTTTCAACTTGATAGGCCAAAAGAGATAGACAAATAAAAAGACATCTTGACCGGACAATGAAAAAGTCCAGATTCTATTTTATTAAAAGCCAGGGGAGCGGTCTGTGTGTTTCCACAGGAAGAAGACAATCCGTTTTGGCTACCAGAGAGGCAACTCGCGATACTGGAAGGTGACACCCAGACAGACCCTCCAGGCTCTGATGATAGCCCTTGTACTGATCCAAGGAATACAGGTTCCTAGTATTTTTGTTTATTTTATCAAATTCCACCTTTAAGAATTGTACCAATAAAACCTGCTGGATGTCCCAGTGTTGGAATTCTAAAGATTCACTCGCACTATGGTTGCCAGAGTCACGCGATGGGTTCCCATCCCCGTGGAGACTCATTCCACTTTGTCATTATTTAGACAAAAAGGAGATTTGGTATAACTACAGCCATAGTGACGACGATATTAATTAGTGTCGTTACCGCCACTGCCACTGAGATTGCTATGTCAACTTCTGTTCAGGTGGGCACTACCCCCAATTGTCAGCCACGGTGGCAGAGACTGTTAACCTTCAAACCTCCGCCAATACCCTACTAAAAGGCGGGCTAATGATCCTTAATCAACGCCTTGATTTAGTGAGAGAGAGATTGGATATCCTCTTTCAACTAGCCCAATTCAGATGTGAGAGAAAACTGGGTACACTTTACATCACCAGTGTACAGTATAAAAACTTTACTCGTGTAACTAATCTGTCCAGAAAATTGTTTCAGTATCTTACAGGAAACTACTCAGAAAACTTCAGTGAGACACTCAGAAAATTGAGAACAGCTGTGGTGAACATCAACTCGACACACGTGGATCTGTCCCTGACTGAGGGACTGTCCTCCTTTCCTTTTCTTCCCTTTTTTAAGTGGGTGGGAGTAGGCCTGTTTAGTTTACCCTAAGTTGTGGTTTAGTATTCATCCTTTGATTGGTTTGCGAACTCATAGCTCAACAGAATCTTGACAAGGCTATTATTGGCCAGGCGTTTGTGACCAAAGTACTAGGGGCTTTCCCTGCAGTGTAGCTTTCACTGCTTCGAAAATGAGCAGTCCTCCCCACGAGTAGTGGTGCTAAATGTTAGGCCATCAGTGTTGCACCCCAGAGATTTGCCCATTACACTGGGTCAGTGAAGAGTCTTGGCCTGGCTGATTCTTGTCTGTATAGCTGTGGTACCTGAATTTTGAGACAAACAGCCCTTGCACCCCTAAGAGATGACTCCATTGCACAGAGATGGGTGTTTGCATCTCTTTCTGTTCCCTTTAGCCCTTACACCCAGAGGACTTGTGTTTCCATTGCACCTGGTAGGGTAAGGGAGACGGTCTTGAACTGTTGGTTCTTGAACGCTTATTCCCCCAAGATGGAATTCGCTCGATCGACCATGGGTTTGAGTCATAACCGGTACCATACTAGAACAGACCAAGAACAGCCAGTTAGATAACTCCATCCTTTTTTCTCCAGGACAGCTGCCATTGGTCCCAATGACGGGAATTAGGCTGATGCCACATGCCAGATTTACACCATGAAGACAACTGAGGAATTGATGACAAGCCAACCCCATGACGGGATTAGCGAGTGGCAATGACCCGGGCGCGGGTATATCCCTCGCAGCCTAAGACAGGGTGGCTTGCTTTTCCTTGGTGTTAGCCCTATTGATGCTGGCTGTGGAGAAATGTCAGTCAGCCTAGACACGGGACATCGGCCAGTGCCTGTTT
>NW_021609343.1:0-5506 GCF_004785775.1 Grammomys surdaster | reverse complement strand
CTCGGCCACCTAAGACAGGGCAGCCTCGGGTGGGGAGGCTGACCCCGTGACGGATAAGAGTTTGAACACCGCCCTCTAAAGAGACTCAGACCCGCCGTGAGACCCCCCAAAATTGAGAGTTACGAAACCTTCCCAGGGACCTCTGCCACCCTCTATATTTAAACAAAAAGGGGCAGATGTTGGGAGCCACAGCAAGTGCAAGCAAAGTCCGCCATCGCTAGGTGGCGCTGTTGCCATAATTCTTCCTAGTAAACCAGTATACTGCGCATGTGCCATGGTAAAGCCCGCCAAGTTAAGCCCTTCCCACGGCGTTTGGCGCGCTACGAGTGAACAGCCAATCAGGGGGTGAATACCCCGCTCTGGGGTATATAGGCAGTGCTTTCCCACGCCTATTCGTCTTCTACCACCATTTTGGTTTAGGGAAATAAACGTGTTTCTACGGAAGGATTCTGGTGTGTATGTGTGTGTGCGTGTGTGTATGTTTTTGCCGGCGAGACCATTACGCGCGCGCCCCGCACATTTGGTGCCGAAACCCGGGAGAATTTTCCATCGCTTTCAGAAGACCCTCTGCCGCTTCCCATCCACTCGCGGAGTGAATCCAGAACCGTAGAACGGGGTAATGTTCTCTGAAAGATATGTCTCGATTTGATTTAGTTCACTTCCCTCCCCAGTTGGCAAGAACCTTAGAGGCTTTCACTATGGTGTTAGCAGCCTTAGCTTTCTTCCCTTTGGTCCTTGTGGCCGCTCGGAGAGTGGAAAATGGATTACAGGTCAGCATGTCAGGAACAGAGACAGAGAAATGGAAGCACATAAATATTCAGAAAGGAAAAGGGAAAAAAGACGTATTTAAGAAATCAGGCCTCCCCGATAACCAATTCACGGGGATGAGAGATGAGAGAAAGAACGCTCTCGGGAGAGACGGAAGGAAAGTAAGCCTCAGAAAGAGATCTCTTTATCCGGTAAAGGAAGTGCTGGGGCGTGATAGCTCTGGGTCGGAGGAGATGGCTCCCTCAGAGGACTCAGATGGGGAGATAGATGAAGAGGAAGATGCCAGCCAGATGGCGGCCGACGCCGTGAGATCGAGTGCTTGGGTTAATGATGGTTAATTAGAAACTGTGTTTGCAAGAAAAGTGTTTGGGAGAGAAAAGGAATTAGAAAGCAGGGTATTGAAGTGTAAAAATAACTACCCGCTACATCTCCGATGAATGAGATGAAAAGTTACATTTTAAATATGAGAGAGAGAGAAAGAGTTTTAAAAAATACAGGTGCCCTCTCTCTGAGCTGTATCAGCAAAAAGAATGAAAAGGCTATTTCAGAGTTCATCTAGAAGCAGAGAATTCGAGAGATGTCCTGAAATTCTCTGTAGTTCTTAGAGTCCTTCCTTGTCGCTTGTCCTTGGCGCGCTAATGTCCACGTGTTTGTGTTTGCTTTTTGTTTCATTGTCTAAATGTTCTGTGTTTGTTACGTGTTCAAAAAGAAAGATCGTTAAAACTGCTTGATCCAACCTTTGGGAGCTAAAAAAGGTCTTTTCAGGAATTGAGGTTGACATAAGCTGCTTTTAAAAGAGACCAGCAGCATTTTGGGTTTTATAAAGAAGCTAAGAGTCGTTTTGTCCTAGAAAAACCTCTGTGACAAGGTGCTTTTCTCTTGAAATTACAGCTAGAAAGACAAGAAATTTTGTTTGATCTAAAAATAAGATATATAGCCATTTCATTGTTGTTTCGGATTGGTTTTAAAAGTATAAAAATGTTCTACATGTCTTGGTTATAGACTATTGGCTTAAATTATTGTGTGTAATTAAAAATGTACAACTTTGATAACGAAAGGTGGCGTAGAACTAGCTCAGTGTTGGAGTCGTTCAGAAACCAGGTATATAGAAAGTAAGATTTTAGACCAATGTCTCTTCAATGAGATTAAAAGCTGCTTCATGCATTCATGTGTAGAGAATTAGCAACAAAACTTTGTAGCATAGGGGTGGTCTGCTTGGTGTTGATTTTAGAGAAGATAGATTGTTTAAATTGGTTTTGCTTTTGCTTCTCAAAATTAATGGTTACACGCTAATGTTACAAAAGATATTTAAAAATTTAGTTAAACTGCCAGTATTCCATTGGCTACAGTTGACAGTTGTAATCTTGAGTTTAAAATTTTTTTTTTGATTCGCCCATGTTATAGAAAGGGGGGGGCAGCAGGTAGAGTTAAATAAAAATATTTATAACAAGTTGTGATACAATGCTGGCCTGCTAGAGATTAAGAACGTTTACATTTAAATTAAGACACACAGGCTGAGATCTTAACGTGCTTGTAAGACAAGGTCAGTGTGATGTTAATCAGGTTAAACTGCCCACACAGTCCTCAAATCATACAAGCAAAGACAGACTTAGATACTTGTCTTTGCAATGAAATTGCACCCTCATACAATCAGGTTCTGGCCATAACTACACAGAGCCATAGAGATGGGGAGTGTTTTAAATGTAGAAATTTAGATAGTTTTTAAAGTGACTGTCCCAGGAACAGAGACTTAAACAACAGCCAGGTGACCAAGGTTACCTGACACACCTGTCCTTGGTGCAAGAAGGATAATCCTTGGGCCAGGCCTCAGGATATAGGCCAAGATTAAAACATTTACATTTAAATTAGACTTTAACAGAGTAGTTGAGACAGGAGCTTAGATTTCAGACATTCCTATTGTCCTGTCCCGCCTCAAAAAGGGTGTTCTCTAAAATTTGTTTATTGCCTTGCTTGTTCCTTAGGGAGGTGTCAGCCTCAGACTCAAAAGAAATTCAAAACAGCTTTTGGGCCAGGCCAAAATTGTTGGGTGTGATAGAGACAAAATGGCCTTGGTTCCTCTGATGTGTATTAGGTCTTATTAGTAACAAGAGACCTAATCTTAAATTAATAATTGAAGAAAAAAAGGGTTTTAAAAGATTGATAGATACTGGGGCTAATTAACAATT
Source organism: Grammomys surdaster (assembly GCF_004785775.1). Classification (NCBI taxonomy): domain Eukaryota; kingdom Metazoa; phylum Chordata; class Mammalia; order Rodentia; family Muridae; genus Grammomys; species Grammomys surdaster. The sequence goes on along the minus strand of NW_021609343.1, from coordinate 2,552 downwards.
ATTAGAAGACAAGATTGCCTTCAGCTTGGCTTTATTTGATACTTCACTCAGCTAAAAAGAGTTGGTTATTCAATTAATCAAAAAACACTAGGGCTGGACAGTGGTGGTGCACGCCTTTAATCCTAGCTCTTGGGAGACAGAGGCAAACAGATTTCTGAGTTCAAGGCCAGCCTGGTCTACAGAGTGAGTTCCAAGACAGCCAGGGCTACACAGAGAAAGTTCAAATTTAAGATTTATAAGACAAATGAGACACTACAGCCTGACTTGCCTACTCCAGCTGCCATTCAAGTAAATACATATAAAAAGTTATTATAGTGCTCGCTTCGGCAGCACATATACTAAAATTGGAACGATACAGAGAAGATTAGCATGGCCCCTGCGCAAGGATGACACGCAAATTCGTGAAGCGTTCCATATTTTTAAAAAAAAAAAAAAAAAAAAAAAAGTTATTATAGATTTAAGAGATTGTTTTATATAGTTCCTTTACCTCCTGGTAAAGGTGAGAGGTTTACATTAAGTAAAATTGCTTGTGATTTTTGAGAGCCCATGAAGCCATTCATAAAAAAAGCTTGCCTCAAAGAATAATTAATGGCCTTAAAAAATTTGTTGTTGCTTTAATACAAAAGGTTAAAGCGTTTAAATCTCTCAGTATATATTATTATTCATTATATATTTTATTGGCTGATCTCTCTAAAAGAGTTTTCCACAAGCCCTTGCTCTAGTACAACGAGCTTTAAAATTTTAGAGTACTTGTTGCTCCAGAAAAGTGATTTTCAAAAGTTGTTAACAGATATTAATTGGCTAAAACCTCATTTTCAACTTGATAGGCCAAAAGAGATAGACAAATAAAAAGACATCTTGACCGGACAATGAAAAAGTCCAGATTCTATTTTATTAAAAGCCAGGGGAGCGGTCTGTGTGTTTCCACAGGAAGAAGACAATCCGTTTTGGCTACCAGAGAGGCAACTCGCGATACTGGAAGGTGACACCCAGACAGACCCTCCAGGCTCTGATGATAGCCCTTGTACTGATCCAAGGAATACAGGTTCCTAGTATTTTTGTTTATTTTATCAAATTCCACCTTTAAGAATTGTACCAATAAAACCTGCTGGATGTCCCAGTGTTGGAATTCTAAAGATTCACTCGCACTATGGTTGCCAGAGTCACGCGATGGGTTCCCATCCCCGTGGAGACTCATTCCACTTTGTCATTATTTAGACAAAAAGGAGATTTGGTATAACTACAGCCATAGTGACGACGATATTAATTAGTGTCGTTACCGCCACTGCCACTGAGATTGCTATGTCAACTTCTGTTCAGGTGGGCACTACCCCCAATTGTCAGCCACGGTGGCAGAGACTGTTAACCTTCAAACCTCCGCCAATACCCTACTAAAAGGCGGGCTAATGATCCTTAATCAACGCCTTGATTTAGTGAGAGAGAGATTGGATATCCTCTTTCAACTAGCCCAATTCAGATGTGAGAGAAAACTGGGTACACTTTACATCACCAGTGTACAGTATAAAAACTTTACTCGTGTAACTAATCTGTCCAGAAAATTGTTTCAGTATCTTACAGGAAACTACTCAGAAAACTTCAGTGAGACACTCAGAAAATTGAGAACAGCTGTGGTGAACATCAACTCGACACACGTGGATCTGTCCCTGACTGAGGGACTGTCCTCCTTTCCTTTTCTTCCCTTTTTTAAGTGGGTGGGAGTAGGCCTGTTTAGTTTACCCTAAGTTGTGGTTTAGTATTCATCCTTTGATTGGTTTGCGAACTCATAGCTCAACAGAATCTTGACAAGGCTATTATTGGCCAGGCGTTTGTGACCAAAGTACTAGGGGCTTTCCCTGCAGTGTAGCTTTCACTGCTTCGAAAATGAGCAGTCCTCCCCACGAGTAGTGGTGCTAAATGTTAGGCCATCAGTGTTGCACCCCAGAGATTTGCCCATTACACTGGGTCAGTGAAGAGTCTTGGCCTGGCTGATTCTTGTCTGTATAGCTGTGGTACCTGAATTTTGAGACAAACAGCCCTTGCACCCCTAAGAGATGACTCCATTGCACAGAGATGGGTGTTTGCATCTCTTTCTGTTCCCTTTAGCCCTTACACCCAGAGGACTTGTGTTTCCATTGCACCTGGTAGGGTAAGGGAGACGGTCTTGAACTGTTGGTTCTTGAACGCTTATTCCCCCAAGATGGAATTCGCTCGATCGACCATGGGTTTGAGTCATAACCGGTACCATACTAGAACAGACCAAGAACAGCCAGTTAGATAACTCCATCCTTTTTTCTCCAGGACAGCTGCCATTGGTCCCAATGACGGGAATTAGGCTGATGCCACATGCCAGATTTACACCATGAAGACAACTGAGGAATTGATGACAAGCCAACCCCATGACGGGATTAGCGAGTGGCAATGACCCGGGCGCGGGTATATCCCTCGCAGCCTAAGACAGGGTGGCTTGCTTTTCCTTGGTGTTAGCCCTATTGATGCTGGCTGTGGAGAAATGTCAGTCAGCCTAGACACGGGACATCGGCCAGTGCCTGTTT
>NW_021609342.1:1170-1834 GCF_004785775.1 Grammomys surdaster | reverse complement strand
TTGACAGAATTGGTTTTTAAATAAAGATATTGACAGAATAGGTTATTAAATAAAGATATTGACTGAACTGGTTTTTAAATAAAGATATTGACAGAATTGTTTTTTAAATAAAGATATTGACAGAATTGGTTTTTAAATAAAGATATTGACAGAATTGGTTATTACAGAATTGATTATTACATAAATATATTGACAGAATTGGTTTTTAAATATATTGACAGAATTTTAATTAAAATAAATATATTGACAGAATTGGTTATTAAAAAAAGATATTGGCAGAAATGATTATTAAATAAAGATATAGACAGACAGAACTGGATATTAAATAAAGATACTCACAGAATTGGTTATTAAACAAAGATATTGACAGAATTGGTCTTTAAATAAAATATTGACAGAATTGTGCATTAAATAAAAATATTGACAGAATTGGTTATTAAAAAAAGATATTGACTAAATTGGTTACTATATAAAGATATTGACAGACAGAACTGGTTACTATATACAGATATTGAAATAACTGGTTATTAACTAAAGATATTGACAGAATTGGTTTTTAAATAAAGATATTGACAGATTTTGTTTTTAAATAAAGATATTGACAGAAATGGTTTTGAAATAAAGATATTGACAGAAATGTTTATTAAATAAAGATATTGACGTA
>NW_021609342.1:0-1160 GCF_004785775.1 Grammomys surdaster | reverse complement strand
ATATGGACAGAATTGGTTATTAAATAAAGATATTGACAGAATTGGTTTTTAAATTAAGCTATTGAAAGAATTGGTTGTTAAATAAAGATATTGACAGAATTGGTTAATAAATAAAGTTATTGACAGAATTGGTTGTTCAATAAAGATATTGACAGTATTGGTTATTACAGAACTGATTATTAAATAAAGATATTTTCAGAATTGGTTTTAAAATAAAGACATTGACAGAACTGCTTATTATAGAATTGATTATTAAACAAAGATATTGACAGAATTGGTTATTAAATAAAGATATTGACAGAAATGTTTATTAAATAAATATATAGACAGAATTTGTTATTTAATAAAGATATTGACAGAAACTGTTTTTAAATAAAGATATTGATAGAATTGGTGATTAAATAATGATATTGACAGAATTTGTTATTAAATAAAAATATTGACAGAATTGGTTTTTAAATAAACATATTGAGAGAACTGCTTAATAAATAAATATATTGACAGAAGTGGTTATTAAATAAAGATACTGACAGAAATGGTTTTTAAATAAAGATATTGACCGTACTGGTTATTAAAAATGATACTGACAGAATTGGTTATTAATTAAAGACATTGACAGAATGGCTTATTAAAGATATTGACAGAATTGGTTATTAAATAAAGATATTGACAGAACTGGTTTTTAAATAAATACATTGACAGAATTCGTTATTAACGAAAGATATTGAGAGAATTGCTTATTAAATAAGATATTGACAGAATGGTTATTACATAATTGATTACTAAATAAAGTTATTGAGACAATTGGTTATTAAATAAATATATTGCCAGACAGAATTGGTTATTAAACAAAGATAGTGACAGAACTGTTTATTAAATAAAGTTATTGACAGAATTGGTTATTACATAATTGATTATTAAATAGAGATATTGACAGATTTGGTTTTTAAATAAAGATATTCACAGAATTGGTTTTTAAATAATGATAGTGACAAAACTGGTTATTAAATATAGATATTGACAGAACTGGTTATTAAATAAAGATATTGACAGAACTGGTAATTAATTAAAGATATTGACAGTACTGGTTATTAAATAAATACATTGAGAGATTTGTTTAAAAAATAAACATATTGAGAGAGAGTATTGTTTATTAAATA
>NW_021609341.1:1945-3880 GCF_004785775.1 Grammomys surdaster | reverse complement strand
ATTGCAGCATATTCTTACTTCCAGAGATAAAGGCAAGTACAAGAGAGCTGAAAACACCTAAATCATGTTACATGTGACATTTCAGTTAGGAAGTGTGTTTGGTTTAAAGCAGAAACACATTTATCATCCGGACATGTATCTTTCATTGTTTCATACTGAATGTTCAAGTAAGTTGCTAGATTCCAGCAGAAAAGCACTATAGAACTTATTGAACAAAGCTAATATAAAAATACGTGAATTGCAGCATATTCTTACTTCCAGAGATAAAGGCAAGTACAAGAGAGCTGAAAACACCTAAATCATGTTACATGTGACATTTCAGTTAGGAAGTGTGTTTGGTTTAAAGCAGAAACACTTGTTACATGCGGACATGGACCTTTCAGTGTTTCATTTGGAATGTTCAAGTTAGTTGCTAGATTCCAGCAGAAAAGCACTATAGAACATATTGAACAAAGCTAATGTAAAAATACGTGAATTGCAGTTTACTCTTACTTCCAGAGATAAAGGCAATACAACAGAGCTGAAAACACCTAAATCATGTTACATGTGACATTTCAGTTAGGAAGTGTGTTTGGTTTAAAGCAGAAACACATGCAACCTGTGGGCACGTACTTTCACTGTTTCATTTGAAATGTTCAAGTATGTTGCTAGATTCCAGCAGAAAACCACTATAGAATGTACTGAAAAAAGCTAATGTAAAAATACATGAATTACAGTGTATTCTTACTTCCAGAGGTAAAGGCAAGTACAAGCGGGCTGATAACACCTAAATCATGTTACATGTGACATTTCAGTTGGGAAGTGTGTTTGGTTTAAAGCAGAAACACTTTTAACATTTGGACGTGTATCTTTCAGTGTTTCATTTGGAATGTTCAAGTTAGTTGCTAGATTCCAGCAGAAAAGCACTATAGAACATATTGAACATAGCTAATGTAAAAATACACGAATTACAGTGTATTCTTCCATCCAGAGATAAAGGCAAGTACAACACAGCTGAAAACACCTAAATCATGTTACATGTGACATTTCAGTTAGGAAGTGTGTTTGGTTTAAAGCAGAAACACTTGTAACATGTGGAGATGTATCTTTCAGTGTTTCACTTTGAATGTTAAAGTAAGTTGCTAGATTCCAGCAGAAAAGCACTATAGAACGTATTGAACAAAGCTAACGTAAAAATACTTGAATTGCAGTGTATTCTACTTCCAGAGTTAAATGCAAGTACAACATTGCTGAAAACACCTAAATCATGTTATATGTGACATTTCAGTTAGGAAGTGTGTTTGGTTTAAAGCAGAAACACTTGTAACATGCGGACATGTATTTTTCAGTGTTTCATTTCGAATGTTCAAGTTAGTTGCTAGATTCCAGCAGAAAAGCACTATAGAACATATTGAACAAAGCTAATATAAAAATACGCAAATTGCAGTGTATTCTTACTTCCAGTGATAAAGGCAAGTACCACACAGCTGAAAACACCTAAATCATGTTACATTTGACATTTCAGTTAGGAAGTGTGTTTGGTTTAAAGCAGAAACACGTGTACCATCCGGACATGTATCTTTCACTGTTTCATACTGAACGTTCAAGTAAGTTGCTAGATTCCAGCAGAGAAGCACTATAGAATGTATTGAACAAAGCTAATGTAAAAATACGCAAATTGCAGTGTATTCTTACTTCCAGAGTTAAAGGCAAGTACCACACAGCTGAAAACACCTAAATCATTTTACATGTGACATTTCAGTTAGGAAGTGAGATTGGTTTAAAGCAGAAACACTTGTAACATGCGGACATGTATCTTTCAGTGTTTCATTTGGAATGTTCAAGTTAGTTGCTAGATTACAGCAGAAAAGCACTATAGAACGTATTGAACAAAGCTAATGTAAAAATACAGGAATTGCAGTGTATTTTTACTTCCAGAGATAAAGGCAAGTACAA
>NW_021609341.1:0-1935 GCF_004785775.1 Grammomys surdaster | reverse complement strand
ATTGCAGCATATTCTTACTTCCAGAGATAAAGGCAAGTACAAGAGAGCTGAAAACACCTAAATCATGTTACATGTGACATTTCAGTTAGGAAGTGTGTTTGGTTTAAAGCAGAAACACATTTATCATCCGGACATGTATCTTTCATTGTTTCATACTGAATGTTCAAGTAAGTTGCTAGATTCCAGCAGAAAAGCACTATAGAACTTATTGAACAAAGCTAATATAAAAATACGTGAATTGCAGCATATTCTTACTTCCAGAGATAAAGGCAAGTACAAGAGAGCTGAAAACACCTAAATCATGTTACATGTGACATTTCAGTTAGGAAGTGTGTTTGGTTTAAAGCAGAAACACTTGTTACATGCGGACATGGACCTTTCAGTGTTTCATTTGGAATGTTCAAGTTAGTTGCTAGATTCCAGCAGAAAAGCACTATAGAACATATTGAACAAAGCTAATGTAAAAATACGTGAATTGCAGTTTACTCTTACTTCCAGAGATAAAGGCAATACAACAGAGCTGAAAACACCTAAATCATGTTACATGTGACATTTCAGTTAGGAAGTGTGTTTGGTTTAAAGCAGAAACACATGCAACCTGTGGGCACGTACTTTCACTGTTTCATTTGAAATGTTCAAGTATGTTGCTAGATTCCAGCAGAAAACCACTATAGAATGTACTGAAAAAAGCTAATGTAAAAATACATGAATTACAGTGTATTCTTACTTCCAGAGGTAAAGGCAAGTACAAGCGGGCTGATAACACCTAAATCATGTTACATGTGACATTTCAGTTGGGAAGTGTGTTTGGTTTAAAGCAGAAACACTTTTAACATTTGGACGTGTATCTTTCAGTGTTTCATTTGGAATGTTCAAGTTAGTTGCTAGATTCCAGCAGAAAAGCACTATAGAACATATTGAACATAGCTAATGTAAAAATACACGAATTACAGTGTATTCTTCCATCCAGAGATAAAGGCAAGTACAACACAGCTGAAAACACCTAAATCATGTTACATGTGACATTTCAGTTAGGAAGTGTGTTTGGTTTAAAGCAGAAACACTTGTAACATGTGGAGATGTATCTTTCAGTGTTTCACTTTGAATGTTAAAGTAAGTTGCTAGATTCCAGCAGAAAAGCACTATAGAACGTATTGAACAAAGCTAACGTAAAAATACTTGAATTGCAGTGTATTCTACTTCCAGAGTTAAATGCAAGTACAACATTGCTGAAAACACCTAAATCATGTTATATGTGACATTTCAGTTAGGAAGTGTGTTTGGTTTAAAGCAGAAACACTTGTAACATGCGGACATGTATTTTTCAGTGTTTCATTTCGAATGTTCAAGTTAGTTGCTAGATTCCAGCAGAAAAGCACTATAGAACATATTGAACAAAGCTAATATAAAAATACGCAAATTGCAGTGTATTCTTACTTCCAGTGATAAAGGCAAGTACCACACAGCTGAAAACACCTAAATCATGTTACATTTGACATTTCAGTTAGGAAGTGTGTTTGGTTTAAAGCAGAAACACGTGTACCATCCGGACATGTATCTTTCACTGTTTCATACTGAACGTTCAAGTAAGTTGCTAGATTCCAGCAGAGAAGCACTATAGAATGTATTGAACAAAGCTAATGTAAAAATACGCAAATTGCAGTGTATTCTTACTTCCAGAGTTAAAGGCAAGTACCACACAGCTGAAAACACCTAAATCATTTTACATGTGACATTTCAGTTAGGAAGTGAGATTGGTTTAAAGCAGAAACACTTGTAACATGCGGACATGTATCTTTCAGTGTTTCATTTGGAATGTTCAAGTTAGTTGCTAGATTACAGCAGAAAAGCACTATAGAACGTATTGAACAAAGCTAATGTAAAAATACAGGAATTGCAGTGTATTTTTACTTCCAGAGATAAAGGCAAGTACAA
>NW_021609340.1:1655-3300 GCF_004785775.1 Grammomys surdaster | reverse complement strand
CCTTTAGTTCTGGAAGTAAGAATACACTGCAATGCGTGTATCTTTACATTAGGTTTGTTCAATACTTTCTATAGTGCTTTTCTGCTGGAATCTAGCAACTTACTTGGATATTCCATATGAAATAGTGAAAGATACATGGCCGGTGTTAAAAGTGATTCTGCTTTAAAACAAACACACTTCCTAACTGAAATGTCACATGTAACATGATTTAGGTGTTTTCAGCTGTGTTGTACTTGCCTTTAGCTCTGGAAGTAATAATACACTTCAATGAGTGTATCTTTACATTTGGTTTGTTCAATATGTTCTGTAATGTTTTTCTGCTGGAATCTAGCAACTTACTTGGACATTCCATATCAAACAATGAAAGATACATGGCCTGTTGTTAAAAGTGTTTCTGCTTTAAACCAAACACACTTCCTAACTGAAATGTCACATGTAACATGATTTAGGTGTTTTCAGCTGTGTTTTAGTTGCCTTTAGCTCTGGAAGTAAGAATACACTGCAATGCGTGTATCTTTACATTAGGTTTGTTCAACACGTTCTATAGTGCTTTTCTATTGGAATCTAACAACTTACTTGGACATTCCATATGAAACAATGAGAGATCCATTGCCAGGTGTTAAAAGTGTTTCTGCTTTAAACCAAACACACTTCCTAACTCAAATGTCACATGTAACATGATTTAGGTGTTTTCAGGTCTGTTGTTCTTGTCTTTAGCTCTGGAAGTAAGAATACATTGCAATGAGTGTATCTTTACATTAGTTTTGTTCAATATGTTCTATAGTGCTTTTCTGCTGGAATCTAGCAACTTACTTGGACATTCCATATCAAACAATGAAAGATACATGGCCGTGTGTTAAAAGTGTGTCTGCATTAAAACAAAGGCACTTCCTAACTGAAATGTCACATGTAACATGATTTAGGTGTTTTCAGCTCTGTTGTACTTGCCTTTAGCTCTGGAAGTAAGAATACACTGCAATGCATGTATCTTTACATTAAGTTTGTTCAATACGTTCTATAGTGCTTTTCTGCTAGAATCTAGCAACTTCCTTGGACATTACATGTGAAACAATGTAGGATACATGGCCGGGTGTTAAAAGTGTTTCGGCTTTAAACCAAACAAACTTCCTAACTGAAATGTCACATGTAACATGATTTAGGTGTTTTCAGCTCTGTTGTACTTGCCTTTAGCTCTGGAAGTAAGAATACACTGCAATGTGTGTATCTTTACATTAGGTTTGTTCAATACATTCTATAGTGTTTTTCTGCTGGAATCTAGCAACATACTCGGACATTCCATATGAAACAATGAAAGATACATGGCCGGGTGTTAAAAGTGTTTCTGCTTGAAACCAAACACACTTCCTAACTGAAATGTGATATGTAACATGATTTAGGTGTTTACAGCTGTGTTGTACTTGCGTTTAGCTCTGGAATTAAGAACACGCTGCAACGCGTCTATCTTTACATTAGGTTTGTTCAATACGATCTATATTTTTTTTCTGCTGGAATCTAGCAACTACTTGGTCATTCCATATAAAACAATGAAAGATAAATTGCTGGGTGTTAAAAGTGTTTCTGCCTTAAACCAAACACACTTCCTAACTGAAATGTCACATGTAACATGATTTAGGTGTTTTCACCT
>NW_021609340.1:0-1645 GCF_004785775.1 Grammomys surdaster | reverse complement strand
CCTTTAGTTCTGGAAGTAAGAATACACTGCAATGCGTGTATCTTTACATTAGGTTTGTTCAATACTTTCTATAGTGCTTTTCTGCTGGAATCTAGCAACTTACTTGGATATTCCATATGAAATAGTGAAAGATACATGGCCGGTGTTAAAAGTGATTCTGCTTTAAAACAAACACACTTCCTAACTGAAATGTCACATGTAACATGATTTAGGTGTTTTCAGCTGTGTTGTACTTGCCTTTAGCTCTGGAAGTAATAATACACTTCAATGAGTGTATCTTTACATTTGGTTTGTTCAATATGTTCTGTAATGTTTTTCTGCTGGAATCTAGCAACTTACTTGGACATTCCATATCAAACAATGAAAGATACATGGCCTGTTGTTAAAAGTGTTTCTGCTTTAAACCAAACACACTTCCTAACTGAAATGTCACATGTAACATGATTTAGGTGTTTTCAGCTGTGTTTTAGTTGCCTTTAGCTCTGGAAGTAAGAATACACTGCAATGCGTGTATCTTTACATTAGGTTTGTTCAACACGTTCTATAGTGCTTTTCTATTGGAATCTAACAACTTACTTGGACATTCCATATGAAACAATGAGAGATCCATTGCCAGGTGTTAAAAGTGTTTCTGCTTTAAACCAAACACACTTCCTAACTCAAATGTCACATGTAACATGATTTAGGTGTTTTCAGGTCTGTTGTTCTTGTCTTTAGCTCTGGAAGTAAGAATACATTGCAATGAGTGTATCTTTACATTAGTTTTGTTCAATATGTTCTATAGTGCTTTTCTGCTGGAATCTAGCAACTTACTTGGACATTCCATATCAAACAATGAAAGATACATGGCCGTGTGTTAAAAGTGTGTCTGCATTAAAACAAAGGCACTTCCTAACTGAAATGTCACATGTAACATGATTTAGGTGTTTTCAGCTCTGTTGTACTTGCCTTTAGCTCTGGAAGTAAGAATACACTGCAATGCATGTATCTTTACATTAAGTTTGTTCAATACGTTCTATAGTGCTTTTCTGCTAGAATCTAGCAACTTCCTTGGACATTACATGTGAAACAATGTAGGATACATGGCCGGGTGTTAAAAGTGTTTCGGCTTTAAACCAAACAAACTTCCTAACTGAAATGTCACATGTAACATGATTTAGGTGTTTTCAGCTCTGTTGTACTTGCCTTTAGCTCTGGAAGTAAGAATACACTGCAATGTGTGTATCTTTACATTAGGTTTGTTCAATACATTCTATAGTGTTTTTCTGCTGGAATCTAGCAACATACTCGGACATTCCATATGAAACAATGAAAGATACATGGCCGGGTGTTAAAAGTGTTTCTGCTTGAAACCAAACACACTTCCTAACTGAAATGTGATATGTAACATGATTTAGGTGTTTACAGCTGTGTTGTACTTGCGTTTAGCTCTGGAATTAAGAACACGCTGCAACGCGTCTATCTTTACATTAGGTTTGTTCAATACGATCTATATTTTTTTTCTGCTGGAATCTAGCAACTACTTGGTCATTCCATATAAAACAATGAAAGATAAATTGCTGGGTGTTAAAAGTGTTTCTGCCTTAAACCAAACACACTTCCTAACTGAAATGTCACATGTAACATGATTTAGGTGTTTTCACCT
>NW_021609339.1:1426-1500 GCF_004785775.1 Grammomys surdaster | reverse complement strand
ATCAAGAGCTATAGCCAATTAATGACTAGAGAGAGAGAGAGAGAGAGAGAGAGAGAGAGAGAGAGAGAGAGAGA
>NW_021609339.1:0-1416 GCF_004785775.1 Grammomys surdaster | reverse complement strand
AGAGAGAGAGAGAGAGAGAGAGAGAGAGAGAGAGAGAGAGAGAGAGAGAGGAGAGAGAGAGAGAACATCAGTTTTATCTAGGAGTGAACCCCCCCTCATAGCTTGATCTCAAATTAGCAGCACTAAACATGTAGACTTAAGAGCAACATTAAAGGCACTCAAGTGTTTGTGTAACAATAATAGTTATCATAGAAGAGGTCATATATTTGAAGGGAGAACCTGGCATATGTTGGACTGAGGAGAAGGGGGGATAGAATGATATAAATAGTCACCTTAAAGTCTCTAAGAATCAAAAGTGTAAATTAAAACAGTCCTGCTTTTTCCCTTTTCCTCCTTCCTTCCTTCAATCAGGTCTTTTTGAGATGCTGGAACCAGACTAGAAGCCAGCGAAATGCAGAATCTTCCTTTTTTGGCCCTAGCTGTGCTGGGGTTAAAAGTGTGCACAGAAATGCCCCACTGTTTTATTTTTATGTGTCCTGGAGATTCAAACTAAGGCACTAGTGTGCACAGCAAGTGTTCTTATGCACTGAACCATCTGCACATCCTGTACTTTACTCTACACAACTATTTAAAAGTGGAGGCTTATATTCCATTAAATTATCCCTCAAAGGTAAAGAATGATACAATCTTGGAAAGTGTGACTAAAAGGAGGTAAATTATAATAGTTTGTCATATGTGGTGTGCATTTTATAGAAGTACATTGCAAAGTTGATAATCTATATGTCATATATATATATATATATATATATATATATATATGTATGCCCCCACCCCACCTTTTTTAGGAGTAGTTGTAAAGGACTCTGCCACAGACTCCCATTTATATAACTTCCCTATTTTTATGGTCTGTAAGCTTATATTATGCTGAAACATAAACTATTACTTCTTTATGCTGTTTCTTTAATGGTATTTTGTAGCAATAATTGCAAAACATTATTTAGATAGGAAACAATTAAAATGGAGGACTAGTCACAGAACCTGAAACCCTAAAGGTTTGGTAGTATCACAGGCTGAAAGGAGTAAATATTCTGGGGAAAACTTTGTACAAATGACACAATGGTAAGTAAAGCACAAGCACCCCAGTCACTGTGTAACTGTAAGAGGAAAAGCACAGAAACCTCCCCTTCCCCCATCCTTAATGATATCTCCTTCCCACATTCTTACCTACAAACACAGGTGTAACCTGACCACTTCTGGGGTCTTTGCCACTTCAATAAGATGAGGAATTTTGTTACCTGGTTTGATTTTAACCCTCAATCATGAGTCATTGGATGGTTACCAGGTCATTCTTGAGAAAAATCTGCTATAATCAATTTATATCACCGATGTATGAGAGAGAAAGTATTAGAGGGCAGTTCACCCGATTCTAGTCTATGCCAGGGGAAACCCTCCCAACTCATGTAAGATGAGCCTCAG
>NW_021609338.1:4005-12262 GCF_004785775.1 Grammomys surdaster | reverse complement strand
GGCTCACAACCATCTGTAATGGAATCTGATGCTCTCTTACAGTTGTTATCTAAAGACAGCTACAGTGTACTCATCATGGCTATAAAATAAATAAACAAAATCTTTTTTAAAAATACATCTTGGCATGGGCAAACACTATTCTAATAGTGGTGTTATGGGGTAGGGGGAACCAATCATTTTCTAATTGGATTGGAGGTTCAAATCAGAGGAAATTAATGTCTGGTATGCTAAATCTGGTCAAAATATCATGGCAACAGACATCATAGGCACTAGATGACAATGTACTGCTATTGTTTTGCTAAGTGAACATGGTAACAAAATGTCATCTAAATATTTATATCTACACACAAATTTTAGTGTTGATCTCACCCTTGCACAGAAAAGTTTCAGTTTGCAATGGGAGACATTTAACACAGAAGCTCGTGACTGGTCGTAATGTAGAAAATAAGCACTGTTGGAGTTCTCAGCCCCTCCAAAGCTCCGGAAACATCACAGAAGAAAGAGCAGAAAGAATGCAAGAGGCAGTGAATGAAATGGGTGCTGTGAGTACTAACTTCTGGACATGACACGCCCACTGCACTCATGAACTCACAGCAGCTGTGGACACCTACACAAGAGCAAGCACCTCATCATTCCATCATGGACGGGGAAGGTTCCCATGAGATGCCACCTCCTTAAGGAGGTGTTTTGGAGGAAGAGAGAGATGTTTTTCTTCAGTTGTGCAGCCATTGGACAGTTGACCATTCTCTAGTATGTAACTCCTGCATTTATGCTTATGCAAGCGACCCTAAGTAAACTCACAAGTCACAAAAAAGAAAAATCCAGAAACTTAAAAACAGGAAGAAGACTGGTTGAAGATAAACAGGGATTCCACATGAGTGGGAGGGAGAAGAGACAGGGAAATGTGAGGTAAAAATGACCAGAATTCATTATCCATTCCTATGACTGTCAAAAAAATAAAAAGGAACAAAAAGGAACTACATCTTTAAACACTGAAAATCCATTCAGGATAATGTTGTGTTCTATCTTCCAAAAGTACATTTCATTTGAAATGCATTGAAACTGGATACCAGCCCCACACTTAAGTGGGGCATAAACTACTTGAGGAAAAAGGAGGAAAACACTCTATATTTAAATGCTCATATTTTCTTCCCATGTGACTTCCCCTCTCCTTTCTTTTCTTCCCTCCCTCTGCCATTCTCCTCACAGAATAGAAATGGATACAAACCATACTTAGATCATCTTTCTATAACAGACATCATAACATACACAATCCTGCAGAGTGCAGAGTGGGTTCCTGTTCTGGTACCTTTCAGGGCAGGATTCCTTAGGCTCTGGCCAGTGCTGTGGGTCACGGTGAAGAGCATAAGAAGGAATCATCACTGTTGACCCTTTGGGCATAAACACACCATCAATTTCAACATCCTTTTTACAGACTCGCTCAAGTCAATTAGCAATTGGGTATACTCTGAGGGTTTCATTAAGGACCATATCAAGGTACTCTATTTCCATCACGATATCAGAGGTGGGAGATTCCTGAAAAGAAAGAAAAAGATTTGTGCTGAGATTTTAGATTAATATTCAATTGTATCTAGTGTTAAATTCTCAGCATTCCGAAAGTCAAGATCAGCAGGTTAAAGGACTTTAGTTAGTATTTACAATACTATTTTAAAGGGTTTTTTAATAATTGTTTTATTTCATATATGTAGATGCTTTGCTTATGCACATTTGAGTACACCATATGAGTACAGTGCCAACAAGAGCCAAAAGAGGCCATCAGATTTCCTGTAACTAGATTCAGAGCAGTTGAGAGCTGCCATTATCATGCTGGGACTCAAATATGGATGGACCCTACAGAAGACGAGGCAGTGTTCTTAACCATTGTGCCATCTCTCAAGCTCCTTACAAAGCAGAATAACTATCACTTAGTGCCTCAAAAATGCTCAATGAAAGAAGGGTCTACTATGCAAGCCTGAGGATGAGAGCTCAGATACAAATCATTGTAAAGCCTGACATAGTGGCACCCATCTATAATCCCAGCAGTAGGTAGACTTAGACAGGACATGTGTGGTGCTCACTGGCTAGACAACCTAACCCAATCTATATTCTGAGGTTTGGTAAGTGAGCCTGTATCACAAAACACGGAGGAGGGTGATTTAGAAATATACACTATGTAGATCTGTGACCTATACACACACACATATATGTGTGCACAAATTAACATACATACATATATACATACATACATACATACATACATACAGATACATGTGTGCACAAATTTACATATATACATACATACATACACACACACACACTGAGAGAGAGGGCGGTAGTTTCGCTCATGATTTAGACACCAAGTCTCACACCTTGGCTTCTTCTCCTATAACTATGAATAGATAGGGGGAATCATGGCACAGAGCTGAGTTAGCACAATCAAGGCCAAGGTGAGCCTACCTTAAAGCACAGCTAGGACACAGCAGATCCAGTAGTATCATTGAATCATGCAGAGTTGTATGTTAAGTGCACATCTTTAACATCACACACGTTGTGTACATGTTGCTTGCGTGGTACTATTGTGGTCCTAGATAACAGACACACAAGGTCCAGCCCTTTGTCACAACAACCTTCTGTTGCCATTAGAGGATTAATTGTAAATTTTTTCATCTATGGCCCTTTAATGATAATTTCTAAATGATGCTTGGAAAAACCAGTGCTTATGTTCTTGTTACAAATTATCAAGGGCTGCTCAAATAGCTCAGTGAGCAAAGCACCTGCCACTAAGCCTACTGACGTCATTTGGACCCTTAAAACACATGTAGTAGAAAGAGAGAAGAAATTCCTTCAGGTTACCCTTTGACCTACACACATATGCTACAGCACAAATGCCCACATACATATATATTCATATACATACATAAGTACATATATGTGTATGTACATATGTACATAAATAAATACATACATGTATATGTACATGTGCACATACATACATACATACATACATACATACAAAATGTAAAAAAACACAAGAATTAGAACATGGCTCAGTGGTGTAAATACTTACACTCACACACAAACACTCACACAAAAACATATACACACCACACACACAACATACATACAGTAACTCTCACACTGTCTCTCTCTTGCCCTCTTGCTCTCTCTGTCTGTCTCTCGCTCACTCACACTCATACACACACACACACACACTCAACACACACGAACATACGCACACACACAACATTGCAGGTAACAAGAAAGTGTTTCTGTTGATGATTCTCCTTTTCCCTATTACACCATCTTCTCACCTTATTGAGCAGAGCCCTGTCGATCTCCTCCTGCAGTTTCTTCTGGATATCAGGGTGAGTGGCCAGGGAATGCAGGACAAAGGAAAGCGTGCTGCTGGTGATTTCATAGCCAACAAAAATAAAGATTACTGACTGGGCTGTGATCTCTGTGTCAGACAGGGCTGGAAGTAAACAAATATCTCGGGTAAGCCATGTCATGATAGACCATCACAGAGGGCATGAGGAGAAAATAAATGAGCCTCCATGTTCCTAGAGAGGCTATGGAAATGCCATTCAGTCACACTAAAACTATCGTCACCATGACAACTTAGTGACAGGTTCAAAAAGGAAAAAGTTTCAGGCAGGTTGTCCCAATGTTAATGCTGTTTCTTATCATCTCCAGTGGGCAGTTTCAAGACATGGACTTCCTTTTTTTTGTAAATTTCATTTTTATTTAGGAGTATTTCTGTATGTGAGGGGGTGCCATGTGTTTGGGGAGGGTGCCCATGGAGCTGAGAAGAGGGCATCTAATCCCTTAGAGAAGGAGTTACAGAAGGTCCCTGACATAGATTAAGGTGGTTTTTTAAATTTTATTTATTTATGTGTGCTTGTCTAACTTCCTGTAGAAGCCAGAAAATGTCATTAAAGCCCATAGAGCTAACGTTACAGTTAGTTGTACATCTACCATGAATGATGCGATTATGTTAAATTATGGTAAATTCTTTTAGCAATCAAAAATGAAACAGAAGGCCTGAGGATATGCACTTCAGGAGATGGGCTGCTTCCCTAGTATTTAGGAAGCCCTGGGTTCAGTCCCCAGCACTCTATACACCAGGGTTAGGTTTGTGTTCCAGATTACACTGGAAGATTGACTGGAGAGAAGAGAGCCAGTCATGGAGAATTCTGCTTCTCATTAGCAGGGAGAATCAGCCCCTCAAGAACTGGACACTGACCGCTTCCCAGAAGCTCTTTTTATTGTTACACAAAAGACAAGTTTTAGCAAGTCAATTTCCACATACCCAAAATGTCTCATCTGATCGAGGGCTTATCTTGAGAGACCCATCACCTAAGCAGGTCTCAGCCATAGGAGACTGCTGTGTTTGCCAGGCTTGCCTTCACACTAAGTTAAGCACAGGCTCTGGGAATATTTCCAAAGAACACCATAAAATCTCATATAACAATCACTGACAAAGGAATACTTCAAAACTGAGGTGCCATCACTCCACATTTGTGCCAGATACAGTACTTTTCTGCTAAAACACTGCTGCATAGTAGCACATGCCTTTGGTCTCACGAATTAAAGGTCATTCTCAAGCACATTGTGAATGTGGGTCAGTCTGGGCTACGTGGACAATGTGGAAAAGGAGGAGGGGATATAGAAGGATTTGAAGTAATCTGATCACATGAAAGGGTTTCAAGTGGGCAAACAGGAGAAATCTTGAAACAAAGTATTCAATCACTTTTAAAAGTAAACATGGTGACACAGAATCATACTGCTACATATGAGTAAGTGGGAGGTGGGATAACCGAATAGGTGAGAATGGAAGACTCTCTTTCCTTTAGCTACTTATTCACACGTGTAGAACAAAGTCTGGAATTGGAATGGCATCCGTTTGCAGCCATGAGAGTAATAATAATTTTAAATTAAAAGAATAAACACTGGCGGGGAAGCACACTCATATAACCACAACTCTGTGGACCATTAGGATCTCCTGGCTTCCAGCCTAACCTAAAGTTTAACAAAAACAAAAACCAGACAAGCAGTGGTGGTACACACTTTTTATCCCAGCACTTGGGAGGCAGAGTCTGGGGATTTTTGAGTTCAAGGCCAGCCTGGTCTACAAAGTGAGTTCAGGACACCTAGGGCTACACAGAGAAACTCTGTCTCGAAAAACATAAATAAATAAATAAATAAATAAATAAATAAAACTCTGTCTCCCAGGAAACAAGACAGAGAGGGATTGAGTAAGATACTGTCTGCTTTCATCTGTTAACTATTCACACACATAGGGGTATGCACATGTGTACATACTTCTGCACTTGCATGTAATACAAAAACAAGATTAAAAATCTGTAAGAGTTTTTAATGGGTTTTTGAGATATGGTTTCTTTGTGTAGCCCTGTCTGTCCAGGAATCTACGATTTAGACCAGGCTGGCCTTGAACTCATAAGGATCCATCTGCCTCTGCCTCTCTGCCCAGACCTGAATGATTTTTTAAATACATAAAAGAATGAAGAGGACTAGTGCACTTGTACACAGGGGCTTTCCCCAGAAGCTACTTAGATATCACACAAAGGAAAAGTAAATCTTTGCCATGGATTAAGCTAGAGAGCGCATGACCAACAGGGGATCCCATAGAGGTTCAATAGCATTTAGGTACATCCCCCATGACAGTATGTTTAGACACCGATGTCTAGGCAGATTGCATGCTGGGAAAGACACAAACAGCACCTATGCTCACCCAGGTAACAAACAGACAACTGGAGATGTCCATCATGGCCACCCTTCATGTTAGGAGCCAACTTTTGCCATGAGCATCCAGAAAATTCCATGTTGATAATAGCCACATCTGTCTTTCTGCAACTCAACAGAGGTCATGCTCTACCTAGAAAAGCCTCTTTACATATTTTCTGAGTGAACCACTGGCTCCCTGAGAGCTTCCTTGTCCATTGCCCAGGAAGGGCTTGCTTACCTTGATGAGACACTTTGTCTTTGGAATTATTATGAGCATTCATCATCAGATGAAGAAAGTCCACTCGGTGCTGGAAGCAGAAAGAGAAGTTGCAAAAATGGAAGGTCAATACTAAGGTCAGAGGTCAGAGGTGAATCAGGAGTGCAGAAGCTTTATTTTCTCATTTCTGAGAACGTGGTTCTCTTAAATTCACAACTGTGGCTAGAATTGCTTGAGTCCTCAAGGAGCAAAACCAGGAGTGGCTAAACCAGGAGCCCTCCAGCTTCCACACCAACCTCTTTTACAGTCAATTACAATAGATAGAATTTTAAATAAACACTTTTATTCTTTGAAAATGTTATTGAAGGAAAGGAAAATAATATTCCCCTTTTTAATCATTTTTATTGGTTATTAGAGAGTTTCATACATGCACACAGTCAGACATGGTCATCTCCACCCCACTGTTTCCTCCATCCAATTCCTTCTATATCATCGGTAACATTTCTTCCTCCACAGTCCATGCCCTCTCCTTACTTACCCACTGAGTCCAACTAGTCCTGATTACACATGCATGGCTGTGGGGCCATCCAATGCCTCATGGGAAACCTACCTGTGTCCACACCCTCCCTCCACAGCTATCAACTGCCATTGTTCCTCAGCAAAGGGCAGAGTTTGGAGAGATCCTTTCCCATGTGTGCTGGAGTTTTGACAGTCTTGATCTTGTTCAGGTCTTGTGCCAGGCCAATTTTTTTCTTTATTTCAATCCTTATGAGCAGTACCCTAGTTTTCATTCCTATTGCTAAGGGTTAATTCCTGCCTTATTTTCAATCAACTTTCTAAAAACCCAACCTTTCCTCCTCCAGAAAATATAAATATTCTTTCTTTCTAAATCTAGCCTTCTCTGTCTAGTGTTAGCACACAGTTCACATGTACACAGCCCAACATGTTATCACACTGTGACCCTCTCATAAAACCACCACGTTTTACCTTCTGCTTAGAATCCATACAGTTTTCCTTCATTCTGTCCACAAATTTTTTGAAAAATGCTATTGAATCCTTAGGGAACATAGAGGTATTTAACATTTCATATATTGGGGTGAGGAATGGAAAGAATACTAGAAAACAATTAAACCTAAGTTTTAATTAAAAGGCAAGTTTCATATAAAGAAATCATAAAGCAATCTCTAGAATAAGACACCAGTGTCTCAACCAAAAGTCATTCTCTCTGCCACCTTGCTCACACTAGGTCAGCACTATACTTCTTTTTCTGTGCTTTGGAGTAGCCAAAGCTGCAACCTGACTCTTAAATTTATCTCTGCTCCTGGAGTTCATGTGGATTCAGAAAAAAAAAAATACAGGGGCCATTAAGATGGCTCAACAACAGAAGGTTCCTGCAGACAAGCCTAATAACCTGAGTTTGATCCATGGATTCCACTCTGTAGAAGGAAAGAACCAACCGCTGCAAGTTGTCTTCTAATCTCCACATGCCACACAAACACCAAGGCATTCACATGTGCATGCATGCACACAAGAACAGCCAAGAGAACCCTGTGTCAAAAAAAGAAAACACCCAAGCTCAAAGACAGGTGAGCAAAAAGCATGAAGAATGAAAAAGCACATACTCTCCTTCACTTCCAGATTCTAGCTTATATGAATAAATATGTAAACAGGTCTAAGTGTAGATATCATCTAACACTTAAAAGCTGACACCAAGGATAATATTAGGTAACAAGGATGGAATGTAGGCAAAGGGACACATGAGCTGTGCATGGAAATATAATTAACATGGAAAGTATTAACCCTAAATGACACACCATGGTTAACTGTTCCCAGAATATGAATATGAATATATATGTACATATATAACCACTTAGCACTCCCAGAAGAGCCAGTTTTGATTCCCATCATCCACATGTTTGCTCTCAACCACCTATAACTCCAGTACAAAGAGATTCAAGACCCCATTATGTCTTCTTTAGGCACTTCATGCATGCAGACAAAACAACAATTCACAGAAAATAAAATAAAATAAAATAAATCTTATAAAAATGATGAAGCAATTAAGCTACGTAAAAACAGATCTAGCCAGGCAGTTGTAGTGCATGCCTTTATTCCTTGCACTAAGAAGGCAGGGGCAGGTTGAGCTAGGTGAGTTCAAGACGAGCCTAGTATGCAGAGTGAGTTAGGGAATATACAAAGATGGAAAAAAATAAAAACCCTGACCCTACAATCTAAGAGAGAGAGACACAGAGAGAGAGAGAGAGAGAGAGAGAGAGAGAGAGAGAGAGAGAGAGA
>NW_021609338.1:0-3995 GCF_004785775.1 Grammomys surdaster | reverse complement strand
AGAGAGAGAGAGAGAGAGAGAGAGAGAGAGAGAGAGAGAGAGAGAGAGAGAGGAGATCTAAAGTCATACATTAAAACATCTAAGTTCTACATTTATGGCAGACATTCATATGTACAGTACGCTCAGCTACTATAGACAATGCATGTTCACTTGCTTAATATGTAAAAATTTCAGGTATTTTGTAACTCAGAAATGCTGATTCTAAATATAACCCCTAAACCATAAAATCAAATACTTAAACATGACCTTCTATATGAAGGCTCATACCAGTGAAATTCATGGCAATCGTGAGACTGATGTCAGTGTTCATCAACAAATAAGAAGAATAATCTGCTCATAAACACAGGACATAGTGACATTTCTTTCATTTAATGTTGTGCTAAATGAAAGAGGCCTGTCACAGAGACCACATAGTCTATGAACCTATGGATGGGAAATGCCCAGAATACTCAGATACAGAGGAAGTGAACTGGTGGTTGCTTAGGTCAAGATTGCTTCAAAGTTACAACATGGCCAGAACAAAGTCCTCTATGATTGACATTGGTAATGGGCCAGGTGGGCCTTCAATCATTGCCGATTTCTAAGAAATCAATGTACTGAGAATAAGGGGTATTTAGTGTTGAGTCCTAAACTGAGCATCTATATCAGCACCCCCATGCAGGAAGGCTCAAGGAAAATGATGAAAGAGGGTGTGGAAATAATGTCAGGGCCAGGACTGTGGGAGTGTTATCCCATGTCAGGACGTGGCATGGCCCTCTCCAGGGAAAGAGTCACACTGCAAGTAAAATGGGGGCCTATGGATAGGATATAGATAACTTTATGGGTTAGAATATGTTAGAACCTGGCCAATCATAGTGCTTAAAGCCTGCTAATAAACTTAATAGTTCTCTGTCTCGATTATTTAGGAGTTAGCCAAGTTAAAAAACTACCACCTTTAAATATCATCCTAGATAGACCTATGGAAGGTGTCCGATTCCCTGGAACTGTAGTTACTGATGATTCTGACCTATGTGTGTGGATGTAGGGGTTCAAATTGGGGTTCTCTGAAAGAGCAGCCAGTGTACTTAATCACTGAGCCATCATCTGTCCAGTCTGATTCTGATATCATTTTGATCCTCCCAATAATAACAGAATAGAGGTTTGAGTATCACCTTAATCCTGAGGAACTGTGGGGGTCACTCACCAGTAGAGGAGCACCAGGCTGATTGCCAGGAAGACCCAGGTTTCTAGTGAGAGAGCTGAAAACAGGTCCATTCCTGCTTGTCTCTCAGCAATTTATTCCCCTGTGTTCTGCCTCCAGCTGTGTGTGTGATCCTATGCAGGGCTTCCCTTCTGCCCACTCTGCTGCACTATGGCCAGTCTGCAGTACTTATATGCTGGGAAAAAGGGTGGCATCAGTGATCCAGCCAGTAATGAGATCACCTCTGCATCAGCTGGACTTTGGTACTCTCTTCCCCCAGACAGATTATAAAGATCATCCACAGCCTATTTTGACCCCCTTTGAGCTACCATTCTGTGTGGTATCAATAAACATCATTGTCATATGGGTAAGGCCAAAGGTTCTTGGCAGAGAGAAGAGTCTAGAGTAGAAGCTGGGAAATCAGATGTTCAAAGACAAAGTTCAAATCCACATAGAATGTTTGGCACCAGCTTTGGATATGAAATCAGGTCTCAAAAAAAATTCTTCAACTACACCAATCCATCAAAATTCAACACATGCCATCCCTTGACTATGGTGCCAGAGGGAAAGAGACAAGCCCTACCAGTCATTGCTGAGAGAGAGGGAAGAGTTGTACTCAGTTGTGATCCACTGGTGACTGGTGACCCACAGGCTCTAATGGATGGCTTCAAACACACAGTCACACACATGGCACTAGATAAAGTCTTTAGGACACAAAACAAATCATGAATATGGGAATGAGATTTTCAGGGAAGAACTGAGGGTGACAGAGGTGGGGTAATAAAGAGACTGAAATTTAACAAAAATGTGTGCTCATGCCTAAAGTTGTAAGACAAACAGACAGCAGACAGACAGACAGACAGACAGACAGACAGACAGACACAGAGACAGATGGAGGGACAAGGAGAGAAAGTCATTGATTTAATAAAAAAATAGCTAATGAAATGCAGAGAGCCACAGTCAAACATCAGGGGATGCCCAAAGAGACCTGTGGAAGACTTCAGGATAAGAGTAAGTGAACCAGAGGGATCAAGGACACCAAAAGAAGATGTACAGACTCAAGCAACCTGGAACCATGAAACTGACAGAGACTGAGACACCAAACAAAAAGCATGCAGGGGCTGGATCTAGAGCTCCTACACATTCATGGCAGATGTGCAGCTTGGTCTTCATAAGGGTCTCCTAACAACTCCAGCAGGAACTGTCTAAGACTCTGTTGCCTGGCATTGGACCCCCTTCCCCTATTGGACTTACTGATAGGGCATTGGAGGAAAAGCATGCATCTAGTCCTGCTGAGACTATATGACCCAAGGAAGATACCCAAGGAAGGGCTTCACCTTCCTTGAAGTGAAGAGGAGAGGGTAAAGGGGGAGGGATTTGTGAGGCTGGCCTGGGAAAAGAGGAAAAAGGAGTTGCTGCTACCAAAATTCCTTTTTGAAAAATTAAGTAGAAAAAAAAAAACAACAAAGTCCCCAAACCTAATGAGGATCCAAGGGCACCTGAGTATAGGAGGGATTACTAAAAAAAAAGAAGATTGACTTTAAAAAAAGCACAAAAATAACACTGTGCCCTTGAGGTCTAAAAATTCATTATTTTCTCAACTGGAACGAGTACAGAGGGCCACACAACCACAGGTGTATGCATACACATGCAGCTGATACCCACCACGCTGACATCAGACAACGATTGCTAATGTTTATTGTCCTGAGGACTTTGCCCATATTAGCTGATATGATCCACTCTACAACCCTGTGAGGGATAACTCTGTCACAATTGAACAAACCATGACTAAAATGACAACTGATATAATCAATGTTACATAATAATTCCCTAATGAAACCAGGATCCAAGAGTTTGAATTATTAATTAAGATAAAATTAGATCATCTTTCTTCATCTCCTCCTTTCAATTCCTCCCATCCCCCAAATCCCTCTCAAATTCATGGCCACATTTTGATTATTATTATTGTTCCACATATATAAATATATGAATACAACCTGTTGACTCCATTTAGTGTGATTTGTATGTGTATGTTTTCAGGGCTGAACACTTGGTGCAGACAATCAATTAAGGAACACATCCCTGGAGAAGACTATGTCTCCCTCTCTCAGGAGTCAGTAATTGCCTGTAGTTCTTCGTCTAGGGGAGGGGTCTTGTGAGATTTCCCAGTCCACTTGAGCATATCTATTTAAGATGTCATTGTTCAGATCTTGTTTAGGTAACCACATTATTAATGTTTCATGAGTGTGACTCCCCCATCACTTCTGGAAGACACCATCCTCCAGCCGACTTTCAAGACCTCTGACTTAAAATCTTATTGCCCCTCTTTCTCAGTGTTCCTTGAGGCTTGAGTGTGGGGTTGTGTTTTAGATATCAAGGTCTTCACCTGTAACAGATTCACCCTTGCCTCATGTCATATAGGATTAGTGGGGGAAACAGCACCACATTCCAATTGCAATACTCCCCACTGGGTAATAAAGACCCCACACTCAGGCCTCTAAGCAGGAACAAGGTAAGGGGGATGAGCAAGCTGACAATGAGGACTGGGGAAGGGGAAGCAGGAATTCCATGCTGCCCTTCTTGCTCTAAAGGAAAAGCCATGGTGTTGATTTTCTACCAAAGAAAACCAGCAAGGATTTCTACATGATGGTTTCTTTTCAATCCTTCTAAGAGACTGTCTTGAGGTTAGCTAGTCATTAACACACACACACACACACACACACAAACACAACACGTTATAGCTTATAACTGTCTTTACATTCTCTTTATGGTCCTCATGATAAGTCCCTGAGATCAGTAAGCTATTGTCCCCATG
>NW_021609337.1:7204-8662 GCF_004785775.1 Grammomys surdaster | reverse complement strand
TTCCTCTTCCCTTCCCCATTCTCCTCTCCTCCTCCTCCCCCTTCCCTCCCCTTCTAATGAAGTGAGCCTGCATGATGACTCAGTGGTTAGGAGCATTGACTGCTTTTCCAGAGGACCTGAGTTTGGTTCCCAGCACCCACATGGTGACAAACAACTGTCTTTCACTCCAGTTCCAGGGGATCCAATGCCCTCTTATGTCCTCCTAGGGCAATAAGCATATATGTATACTCAGACATACATGCAAACAAAACACCCAAAGGTGTAAAATAATTAACATTTTTTAATTTAATAAAATGAAGTGTCGAGCAGTGGTGGCGCACGCCTTTAATCCCAGCACTTGGGAGGCAGAGGCAGGCGGATTTCTGAGTTCGAGGCCAGCCTGGTCTACAGAGTAAGTTCCAGGACAGCCAGGACTACACAGAGAAACCCTGTCTCGAAAAACCAGATAAATAAATAGTAAAATGAAGTGTAGGTGGTTAATTGGAATGAAACTCTTAAGGGATGAGTATTGGCTCAGGACCCCCCAAACCTTGTTCTCAGCACAAAGATTTATTTGCCCTGGGGGACAAAGGGCAGAGAATAAGAGACAAAGACAGGAGTTAGAGGACAAGGGAAAGAGGAATGGAACAAGGGAGAGGGGGACAGAATATTTGTTCTCTGTGTGTGTGTGTGTGTGTGTGTGTGTGTGTGTGTGTGTGTGTATGTATTGGAAACAAAGGACTTTCTCTTGATAGAGAAGAGATAGACATGGCCTATGGGCAAGTCGCAGTTTATAAAGGTAAAGGGGAAGCCCCATGTTAGGATGAAGTATTTAATTTTAACTAGGCATGTTAATTAGGTGAGCCAGAGGGAGCTTTTGAATGCTGGACTTCAATACTTTGATAGCTAGACCTTGGTAGTCAGCTCCAGGATGAGGAAGTGGCCAAATAAGCGAATAGACCTTGCTGGCTGGCTTTAGGAAATCTGTTTCTAGCAAGGCAGAGGGAATAGGGGAGACGGGTAAGGCCTGCCAGAGCCGTCTTTGCCATTCTTGGGCCAGCTAGAGTCCCTTCAGTATCAATCATCATCATGGAGGGCAGAGAAGTTCAGCGATACTCCAAGACACAGAGAAGAGATTCCTTCGGCTTCCTACTTAATTTAGCACAGTAGGGTCACTACTCGTTAAAATAACATGGGACTCATTTTAAAATGACTAGGGAAACGGCTCCATTGATAATGTTCTTTCCTCGTTATCATGAGAACTTTAAGGGTGTGGTAGTGCATGCCTGTTAGCAGACACAGGCACATCTCTCGAGCTTGCTGGCCAGCTAACCTACTCACATTGGAGAGAGAGCTCCAGTGATTGACATGAGATTGACCTATGTCCTCTACATATACGTATAAACACATTCTCTCTCTCTCTCTCTCTCTCCTCTCTCTCTCTCTCTCTCTCTCTCTCTCTCTCTCTCTCTCTCTCTC
>NW_021609337.1:0-7194 GCF_004785775.1 Grammomys surdaster | reverse complement strand
CTCTCTCTCTCTCTCTCTCTCTCTCTCTCTCTCTCTCTCTCTCTCTCTCTCTCACTCACTTAGACCAATTACTGAAAGAATACAAAATTTTCAGCATGTAAAAATGTCTTACGGCTGAAAAGATGGGACTGCTTCCTGGCTTGATTTGATTGTTAGGTTGTATGTGCAGTACTGAATTACCATAATGTGCTCATAAAGATGTGCAGCTATTACATCACAGTTTTAAAGGTAAAGGGTACCACTCCCGACATGCCCTCCCTCCTGTGATGGACTGTGCTTTGAACTGTAAGGTCATATACTTTCTCTGAGGAAGATAGATGATAGATAGATAGATAGATAGATAGATAGATAGATAGATAATAGATAGGTAGGTGGGTGGATGGATGGATGGATGGATGGATGGATGGATAGGTGGGTGGATGGATGGATGGATGGATGGATATGTGGGTGAGTGGATGGATGGATGGATGGGTGGGTGGGTGGATGGATGGATGGATGAATGTGTATGTGGGTGGATGGATGGGTGGATGGGTGGGTGGGTAGGTGGGTGGATAGGTGGGTGAATGGATGGATGTTATATAGGTAATAGGTAGCTTACATATCTTGAGTCATAGTCTATTGAGGGAAGCCAATAGAGTTCAAGGGAGGCTTGAACTCAAGGCAGGAGCTAAAGCAGAGGCCATGAAGCTTCTCACTGGCTTGCTCTTCATGGCTTGCTCAGCCTTCCTTCTTATAGCAGCCAGGACTACCTACAGTGGACTGCTCCTCCCACATCAGTCATCAATGAAGAAAACACTCCACAGATTGTCTACAAGTCAGTTGGCGTTTTCTCCATTAAGATGCCTTCTTCCTAAACTGTGTAGGTTTATGTCAAGCTGACAAAAACCAACTATTACACCCTACATCCTCTATCACTGTCCACCTTGTTTCTTTGAGATGGAGTCTCTCACTGAACTTAGAGCTAGGCTGGCTGCCCCCAGATGCCAGTGATCCTCCTGCTTCCACTCTTCCCAGCACCAGGGTTACAGGCCTGTACGTGGTCACTTAAACTTTGGGGGAGGAGGATGCTGCTGGAGATGCAAAGTCAGTACCTCAGGCTTGAGAAGCAAAGGTTCTTCCCTGAAGAGCCTCATCATCTCCAGCCGCCTTGGCGCCTGTGTATCTCTCACCCGCTACCTTGCAGATTACAGTCCAGGAGCCAAACCACCGAGGTTAGATTCAATGACGTATTAAAGCTTTCGAGACCGTTCTTATTTTCTACCAGTTATGTTCCTTCCACCAGCTCGCAGCAGCCGTGTATGTAGTCTGTAAAAATTCAAGAATGCCTATGGACTAGAGTCAGTGGCTCACAATGTCCTCAGACCACACTTCTGTCACCAGCCAGAGGCTTCTCTTGAAGTCATCCTGGAAAACACCTGCTCTTTCCTAGTAGCCATCCTTGCATGTCACCAGGATGGTATCAGGTGGCAGTCATCAAATGTGACGGATAATCCAATCACGAGAGAAAGCTGTCAAGGGCTGGCAGATGAAGCGTGAATAGCCAGTTAGGTGTGTGATTAGCTTCTGTAGAATCCCATAGTGAGATACTGAGGGCATGGCTCAGCAGGAGAGCCCGTGCCTAGCATTTATTCTAGATTCCATCCCCAGCACTCCAGGGGCCAGGGCTGGAGGTGCTGAAACTCACAGTGTGTTTTGCTTCACCAGAGATGGGGTCTTTCTTCACCTGCTCTCCACCTCTGACGGACCTCTGCACCGTCACTCAGTTGGTGCTCACTAAATGCTCATAAACATATTTTCTCTCGTTTAATAACCCATGGGAGACTACCCCTGTGGCTTCCTTCCCCGATGAGAAGCGGAAAGAAACCAGACGAGGGTGGCTTCCCATCAGGGTCCTTTCACCAGCTCTCCCAGAGAAAGTGATGGCCCTGACATTCGCCGAAGGGGCGTCGATCTTTATGAGAGCAGCTCCAGATGACAGACCCGGGACAGGTTTCCAAACAGCTGTTGTTCAGCTGAGAGGCAAGCACTTGATGTATGGCTCCTATTAGAAAGAAGTGTCCAAATGGAAAAGCCTGACTTCTGTACAGCCCTACCTCAATTAAACAACCTGGGCACTTTAGAATGGGGGTCATACGTGTCAACAAGATGGAGGGCTTTGCCTCTTGATTACAACAGGCCAGGGAGTGACCTAGGACGCTCTCCCCAGCACAGATGGTGTGCAGTCCTTGAACCATCCGTCCCACCTGGGGTGAGTCCAGCTGTCATCCTGTGGACAGAGCAGGCAAACTCAGGCAGAGCACAGCTGGGGAATGTACATTGTGAGTGGGGGGCTGGGATCCTCTCATCTGAGGTCTCTGGGGAAGAATGTGTCTCTAATTTGTCCCAGTGCAGAGACTACATGACAAGCCAAGGATGGGACCACACCATACCCTCCTTGTGTTCCTTCACTATCAGCTTTTTCTTGGTTCCTCAAACCCAGTTAAGTAGCCCATTTAAGAAGCTCTGGCTGTTGATCTCTGGCCAGAGCTGCAGGGCCAGCCCAAGGTACAGCATTGACCTGCCTCAGCCAGCCTCTGAAGGCCCTGGATCAAAGCTATGCACCACCATACTAGGCTCACAGAGGAAGCCCTGAGTTAATCAGGGTCCCTCGAATTCAAAACTACGGTGCAGAAGCCGGGGATGCAGCTCATAGAATATAATGTTTGCCTAGCATGCTCAAGGTCCTGTGTCCCATCTCCAACACCACAAACCCACGTGTGGTGGTACCAACCCATAATACCAGCACTTACAAGGTTGAGGCAGGAAGATCTGGGTTCAAGGTCATCCTCTGATACCTCAAAAGTTCCAGGCCATCCTGGGGTACACGAGACTCACTCTGTCTCAAAAAACGTATATGGGGGTGTGTCAATACAGGTGCCAGTCATTGTCTCAGGAGAGGCAGAAGTCCTCCAGGCAGAGTGTAGGGACAAAGAGATCACTGGAGGGGCAGAGTGAAAGAGGGAACGAACACAGCTCACATTGCAGTTTTGAGTACAGTGGTGTCTGAAGTGACAGGCACCAGATGTCTCTAGGTAGATGCCCTTATGGCAGCTCCAGTGGAGAGAGATTGAGTAATATTAACAGGGCTGCAACAAATGAAAACTGGAAAATAAACATATGGAATATGCCTCATAGTGTACTTTTTATCATCAGTAATTCCGAATGTGCCAGCGAATCTGGCTAACTATAGTCCCAGCCATCTGCCTATGGCTGCCTCTCACTCAAGTGCATTGTGTCAAAAGCCCACTCTCCACCAAGCCTGACGGAGGAGGAGACAACATTGTTCTCATGCAGCCTGTGGAAAGAGGCAAGAGGTCCACACCTGGGATGAGGTCCCGCTCAGGTGACAGGGGTACCTCTGGAGCCATTGGTCAGCTAGGCTGTAAGGCACCTTCTGGGTTTGGGAAGGAGGCCCCTTCCCATGTCAGATGCACGTCCCTTACAGAATGCATTGCTGGTGCTTCCTGTAGATTAGATAGATGGACCAACTATTTCCTTATCTACATGTAGAAAACAACCCCCCATTTAATGTGTGTGTCTCCTCCACTCTGGGGCATTCTGAGTTCTCTTCTGTCTGTCAAGTATTTTGGAGGCTCGTTAGTGATCTAAACCTGCTTTCAGATATCAAAAGGCCGTGTGCCAGCACGTATGAACACGTGTCTATTGAAGTACTACAGGTGTTCCAGTCTTCTGCCTTTGTAACTATTGACTGCTGCCTGTTCATAGCTCTACCAGTGGTGTTAACAAACAGTAGATGGTTAGTGACAATCGTGCTGTCTTCACTCCCTCTGTCTCATTTTCATTCATTCATTCATTCATTCATTCATTCATTCTTGGGTTATGTCTAAATCCTCAGTACAAATTGCTATCTTTCTGGGCTCCCAGCGGGACCCATTAGAGTCTGTGGGGGCATTAATGATCATTAATAGTGCTGTCAGAGAGAGTAGGCGATAGTAGTCACGAAATTGCGCCCATCTCTCTCTTTCAGAAATGGAAAACTAATGCATCTGCTTTGTGCATGAAGCCCAGTATCTGGTGCTTGGTAACAGGCATCTTTCACTGTATGGGTTGCCGCTGGTAAAGTTATTTAATTTCACACACTTAAAATCCTCCCGTTGTCTCAAATTCTTCTTCCCTTTTCAACTTCCCTTTTCCCACCTCCCTGACATCTCAGGCCAGTTCCTAAATCTCGAACTCGGAAAAGGATACAAGAAACGGTAGAGAAGGCATTGACTGGTCCACAGAGTAGCTTCTTAAATGTACACAGTGTGCAGCCTCTCTCTCAGATGCTTGCCTACTTGCCATGTTTTCTCTCAAGCACTTAGCTACACAGTCACGAATCAGGTAGACACTTGAATCGCTTACTAACTAGCACGCTGTCAATGCTGCGCAGATAAGACCGAGTGTTCATTGGTTGGAACACCACGCAATCGCTTGCATTTCAGGACTGATCGTTAGAGCTAGAAAGATCTTGATTTGGAGTCTTGTTCAGAAGTGAAGTCTTTCTTCCTCCCCCCCACCCCCCGCCCAGAAATTTACTTCTCTGACACTTTCCTGCCTTTACCAGGCTAACTTCCTTAGCCTTCTTAGGGCTCTGTATTTTCTCCTATTCTTTTCCCCTACTCCAATCTCAAAATTCTTAGCACCTAATCCAATCTATGGCATTCCCCACACCACAGACAGGCTGTTCCTTGTTGCCATATACACAAGTTATGTGTCCATTCTTTCACAGTAACAAGCACATGTGACTTTTGTTGTTTGTTTGTTTGTTTGTTTGTTTGTTTTTCGAGACAGGGTTTCTCTGTATAGCTCTGGCTGTCCTGGAACTCACTCTGTAGACCAGGCTGGCCTCGAACTCAGAAATCCCCCTGCCTCTGCCTCCCAAGTGCTGGGATTAAAGGCGTGCGCCACCACTGCCAGTCAACATGTGACTTTATTCATTATTGAGTTCCTATGATGTCCTAGGCTCTATGCTTAGCGAGCAGAATATCCTGGAAAGAAAAATATCCAAAATGCCCTCACTATCCTCCTGCTAGGGCAAAACAGGCTCAGTTTGTTTGGGAAAACACCACTTTTCTTGGCTTCCTTAGATCACATCATTTCCATTTAAAATTGTAACCTCTGGGCTGGAGGTGCAGCTCAATTGGTAAAGTACTTGTCTTGAATGTACAAAGTTCTGACCCCAGCAGTGCACAAACTGGGTATGGTCGTATAGGGCTATAATCCCAGCATTTAGGAAATGGAGGCAGGACAAACAGGAGTTCAAGATCATCTTTGGTGAAGCCTGGTATACATGAGACCCTGCCTCAAAAACAAACCAAACCAAACCAAACAAAAACACCTCCCCCCAAGTATCCCTAAAGAGAATTTGGACCTCACCCATTCCCAATGTATCCTCCCTCTCTAGCCTTGTGTCCACAGTCCCTGCCTTGCCTTTTTCTAAGGACGGTTAAATGATGGAATAACTCTGGGCTCCAATACACAGGGCCTTAATTACTAAACTGGCTAGTGTTAACTGTCAATTTGCCACAATTTAAAATTATATTGGAAGAGGCTTAATGAGGAGTTGTGCAGATTAGGTTGGCCCCTGAGCATGTCGTGTGGAATTGTCGTCATTGTTAATTGAGGCAGGAGGACACACCCTGGATGTGGGTGTCACCGTTTCTTTGGCTGGACTGTTAACTGTATGCACAATGAAAGCTAGCTGAGCACAGAGCGAGGCTAGTAAACAGGAAGCATAGACATCTTTGCTTCTGTCCGCTCCTGACTGCGGATGTGATCTGACAAGCTGACTGGAGTACCGACTTGACTTCCCCACAGTGATGGACTGTTACCTGGCACTGTAAGCCAGATAAACCCTGACCTCCCCTCTTTGCTTTTAGATGGGTGTTTTATCACAGCAATAGAAATAGAACTGGGATAGTCATCATACACCTCTAGGAACTGGAAAAAGTTTTCATCCTTTATTTCAGTACAGAAGGGGCACTGCCCAAGGTTTTTCCAGGAGCTCAACAAAACCCAAACTATTTTCCTAAGAGCAGACTTTCCTAAGAGCAGAGAGATGGCCCAGCACTTAGGAGCATATTACTTTTCTTACAGAAGAACCAAGTTCTGTTTTTAGCATTCATGTCGGGTGGGCCGCAACCACCTATAACTCCAGCTCCAGAGACTCTGACCCCCTCTTTTAGCCTCTGAGGGCACATGCACATACCCCAATACATACACATACGGTTAACTTTTTAAAGTAAATCTTTCTTTAAGAAGAATAAGTTATTCATATCCCATTTCACTTACTTTCATTCCTTCCTGAATGTATGACAGGATTTTCCAGAATCTACAGCATGCAACTGAAACAGATTGAATGCAAAAGCAGACAGGAGAACCCAGCTGTCTTCGACTAAATCAGATATAACAGAAACTCAGTCGTTCCTCTCACAGTTTTGCTTTGTTTTGTAAAATACCGTTATTTTGGGTAAGAATGTATACATAATACAGAGTTAGTATCTTGTACGCGTGTTGTCATTTTGTGTGTTCATGTCTGTGAAGGTAAATAAGGGTGTGTGTCTACGAGCATATGTGGAAATCTGAGAGACAGTCTTGGGTATTATCTGCTTTGGTTTTTGGTTTTGTTTTGTCTTGGTTTTGCTTTGAAACTTTGTCTCTCACTGACCCCACCTAGGATGGCTAGCCAGGGGGCCACAGGAATCCTCCTTTCCAGACCCTCGATTACAAAGCTAATTTTTCTGACCGAGGTTCTGGGGCTCAAACCCAAGGAATTGCTTTTCCGATTGGAGCCACTCTGCTAGTCTTGTTCTGGTTATTATTTTTTAAATTGAACTGGCATAAATGTCTGTTTTCTTAATTGTTAATATGGTAACAATCAACAGATACAACATTGCTGAGTAAAAACTTTTAGAAGTCCTCAAAATTTTTGAAGTGGTCCAGGAGTATTCAGCCTGATGGTAGAGAACACAGCTGGCATGCAGGAGGCCCAGGGTGCAACCTCTGGGAACCACCACCCCAAATTTCAAAGATACAAAGGCGTTCTGAGGCCAAAATGCTTGAGAATTGCTGTAAGAGCAGAAGGAAAGCAGGAAGGTGAGGACAGAGCGAGGAGAGCAGGCACGCAGAGAACAGACGCGCGAAGGGGGAGAG
>NW_021609336.1:910-7135 GCF_004785775.1 Grammomys surdaster | reverse complement strand
TGATCAGTCACTGTAATCTCCCAGCATAGAAAATGGTAGTTAGTTTCTGACTGATGCAGGTCAAATGAAGTGAATGGCCTGGCAGCCTTTCAATCTGTCCATCCTTCTTGTCATTTCTACTCAACTCACCTTCAGTCTACAGATGGATATACATTTTGTAAAAAAGATAGTTATCGACTCATTTGGATTAAAAACGTATATATACTGATAGTGTACCTCTTAAGTATAGTCGGTTTAAGTAAGTGAAATTCACTTTGATTTTTGAGTGTAAAGGAAACTAGAATGACTGTTTTTCTTGAAAGGCCATCTATTTTTCTACTTCTGTTGTGTAGTGATAAGTAAAACTATTTCGAGAGTGTCATTCACATTATGGAAAGAGCAGTATTAGCCTCATAAGAGATGATTGTCATTTTTATCATTTTTAAAGAAGACTATCTCTTATTAGACATATTGAAATTAGAGGTTTTAGGTTTAGGCATTTCTTCTGAATTATGGTTTATATATATGCATATGTGTGTATCATATGTATATGTACTATTAGATGTCTTGTGGTGGAAAGAAAATGTAAGTACAAATGTCTCATATGATTGATATATGTGTTTGTATGTTTGTGTGTGGGGGTACGTATGTGTATCCTTTAGTAAATATTACATAATAGGCTTTAACTTTGACCATTACATTTATATTCCATAGTGTGGAAAATCATTCCCTGTAGTATGATATTTAAAAAACATCACACATTTGAAGTTTAGAAGGGCTTATATATAAAATTTTTGAATCAGGGTTTATTTTTGTGTCATGTTGTCTCCTGAATCTGAGAGAAACAGAGTCAGTCAGTATCTTCAGTTTTGGATCAACATTTTAGCTTACGTGTCCCACACAGAGTTACTTACCTAATTTAACACACATACACACAGAGAGAGAGATTAGTCATTCACATTCTCCAGTCTGAAAACAATTAGGCTATGTCAATTTGTGTGCATTGAGAAGCTTGTATCCAGTAACATCTTTCAACACATGATTTGTTGAATTCCATCTACCATGGTTGTGTGTACCCAAGTGATAAAATGGAGGAGTCCTGTTCTGCTCTGGGGCAGGAAGAATTGGGTATTTCTACAAGCACAATGCAAATCAAACTAACAGAGATACTTGGTTATCTTTCTAGGAAAAAGAAGAAGTTTAAGACAAAATGTATTTTGCCACTGAACACCCTCTGGGCTGTGGATGATGTGGTCTTTTTCAGAAGAAAAAAAAACAATAGTTCCAAGACCCTTTTCTTCCTCACATGGCACTCTGGAAAATTTTTTCCCACCTTTCGGTAAGACCTACAGTTTCGACCTGTATTCACAATAGGATAGCTATATAAACTGAAGGCCAATTAATACTTCATAATTCACATTTTAAACCAATTAACCAGAATGTTTGTAAAGTAAGAATCCATTTTAGTCTGATTGTATACATGTTGCCAATTCAAATGTTTCCTTTATATGAAGATTCTAGTGTGTTCCCTAATTGGGAAACATCACCTTCAGTGTTCACATGCAGAGATTCCTGATCACAGTATCAGAACCAACTCCTACATATCACTAAGTACAAATAAGTTTTCCTGTGATAATATCACTTTTTATTTTACTGACATAAAATAAGTTTGTGTGTGTGTGCGTGTGTGTGTGTGTGTGTATGTGTGTGTGTCTATGTTGAGGGGTAGAAGCATAATACACCTGATAAAAATGGTTGCACCCAGAGAATAGAGTAGATGAACAGTTAATGGCAGAAACAAGAATGTGCCAGTCTTTGAGCAAGAATGACTTCATACTTCCATAGGAAATCAGGTTGAGTTATAGATGTTAGAACCGTGGCAAAAGGGAGAAGAAAATTCTGTGAATAAAAGATTTTGCAGCATGGATAATTATTTTCAGGAAGAGGAAGCAATGTACACATAATTTACAGATGGAAAAACTATATCTGACATAGGGTTGTGAGCATAGGGAAGAGTAACAGTGCATTGGGTAAGGGTTGCTGTATGGATAAGAAAAACACTGAACAAGATATTGTTGATGACTATAAGACACAGTGAATGTGTCAAATATTAATGAGTTCTAACTGATTCAACATAGAATTTATAGTTATTTGTAGTTATAAAACGTTAGCTCTGTGAGTTCATCTTTAACCATCTTAATTTAGAGTATTTCATGCTAAAGTGGAATAGTGGTGAGCTTATTAATTTGTCCCAGGAGAGTTAATGTGATGACACACAGATGAAGCCCTAGTTTCTAGGATCTCCTGTCTTGTGTGAATAATGGTACATTTCTGTATGAACATGACTTCACGATCACAGGACACTGTTTTGTTTTGTTTTTTTCTTTATTTTTTTGGTGGTATACACCTTTATTTTTTGAAATTAATTTTTTACTCGATTGCTTTTTTACATTTCAGATGTTATTCCCTTTCCCCATTTCCCCCCAATCCAGAAAACCTCTATCCCATCCCCCTTCTTTCTGCTTCTATGAGGATATTCCCAAACCCACCCACCCACTCCCACCCCCCTGCCCTCGAACTCCCCCACACTCTGGCATCCAGCCTTCACAGAACCAAGGACCTCCTCTCCTACCTATGCCTGACAACTAACTATCCTTTTATATATATGAAACTGAAGCTAGGAATAATTGCTGGCCAAGCCATAGTCACACAGCTCTTGGAACATGGTCAAGTCTTGGCATTCCCAACTAGCTTCCACACTGTATTCAACTTCCTGTCATACAAGTGTTCCAGGAAACATGTCTTCCAGAAGGGCCGTCATGTGGAGAATACCATCTACTCCTGCACCCTCCTGGTGGTCTTTGGGTTATAATAATTTTTATGAGCAATAATCTTAAAAGTTGTATCATTCTCAAGTTTCTAATCCTGCTTTTCACCTTTAACATTACAGTTCAAAAGAACAGAAAGATCAATGGTATTATTTTCTCAGAAGGTATTTTACTTGTGATTATACTTTAATTCTGTAACTGATATGGGGATTGCAGTTTTTGCTTTATTTCTTCCTTAAAATTATATTTGGTAGACTGTCTCCAAATATGTTGTTGGTTAGATGATCACTGGATACTGCTTTGTTTTTTTCTGTCTATCGCATATTTCATTTAATTTTGAGGAAGTTCTGTATTCATTGTTTCCACTTTATATTGGAGTAAATAGTACTCTTCAGTCTTACTTTAAATTCCACTCTGTAGATGTTACTCTACCGTGTCCATCCAAACCATCTGCTACTCTCTCCTTTGAGGTCAAGCAGATTTTTGCCTTTTCCTTGTGTAGGAGTCACTGAACTTTCACTAGTGCCATGGAACTTATGGACTGTCTCTATATATTAAGGGAATTTACTGTGATGACTAACATTCTGTAGTCCAACTAAGCCACCATTGGGGAGCTATGAATGGGAAATCAAAAAGATCTAGTAGTAGTTCAGTCCATGAGGCTAGTTTGTTTCACCTGATCGTCTGTATAAACTGGAATCCTGAAGAAGTATATATCAACAGATGTGCTGGCAGTAACTGCAAGCAGGCAAAGAAGAGTGAGTCTGCCTGTCAATGTCCTTATGTAGACCTCCATCAGAAGGTCAGAAGGTGTGGCTCAGATGTGTGTACCGCCATGCCTAGATCGGGACCTTGCTTTGTCCCAGGCAGACCTTCCACTCAGAGATTCACTTCCCTCAGACTCTTGGGATATTAATCCCATTGGTGGGTGTGCCAATTCTACCTTGCCAGGGCCTGAGCAATTCAGGGCACCTATGCCTCAAGATCTCCATGTCAAGGTCCAAGTCAAAAGCCTGTGTCTTCCAGCCTCAAGATTTGGATTACAGGTGTGCCTTCTATTTCCATAATGTAGTTCATTCCAGATGTAGTCAGGTTGACAACAACCATGCAAACAAAAAGTTCTGAGGACAGGCTATGATTCCTAGATCAATGTGCTATTACCTGACTGTGGCTTTGGTTCTTAAACATTTTTAAATATTCCCTAATCCAATAATGCATATTGGTAAACTAATTGTCTTGTATTTAACACTAAGATGGTACTTATAAAATATTAACAGTGATTAGCTTAAAAGAACCTACTAGCAAATTAATTTTACTATGTTTTGTGTTTTTATTGCATTTGAGCAGATCCATTAATAAAGCCAAGAAGGGTATCAAGAAAATTTTCTCACTGCAGATATTCACTGAGGACATCCCAACCTGTGACAGTGTATGTGAATACAAAGTTAAAACTGATATCTCAAGTTCATGACTAGCAGAGAGACAGGCAGTTTGTAGAATAATGGAAGGTGGAAACATCAGAAGGAGGTGGAGGGGAGAGATAGTAAGAATTTACATATATGGAAAAGCTGTAAGTATATGGTATGCACACATATGTCTTTTATATGTGATATGGAGAAAGAAATATGAAGCAAGGCTGATCCACATGCTAAAGGAAGAAAAAAGAGGAAATATTTTTTCTTAAATGACTGAAAATTAAGCAGGTACTTGCAACAGCATACATTTCCAAGCCAAGTATTATTATTAGAATTAAGCTGCTTTATCCAAAGTTCTTACTTCTTATCTATTAACTTACGTGTTGTTCAAGTATCATTTATTTAAAATATTTCTGTTTAATCCAAAATGATTATATAAGATAATCATAACCAATCTTAAGCAAAGCAAAATATCAAGAATTAATTTCCTCTCCACATCCACATGTATCATAACTTTTTATCTCTATACCCCATCCTCTGCTCTTTCAGTATGTCTCTTACTGTGTGCATCCCGACATCTGCTTTGGAAGGCCCAGTACGTAATCATGGCTCTTGATCCTCTTATTGATTTGAATGTCCTAGGCATAGGGATACCTTTTCTTGTAAGTTTGGTTTAGAAATAAATTTTTGACTTACCATTGTGGTGTGTGTGGTCATATGTGTGTATACAGCTTAGAATATATCTCAAACTACACACATACTACATAGTAGTTTTATCATTGAGTTACACACATAGCTATTAAATACTTGTTTATTTTTCTAATACTTATGTTATTGTTCCATTTTCACTATTGGCTTTAGTGCAGATCAGAAATTTAACTCTTATGTAACATGCAGAGCATTGAAGACCATTCCTATACGAAAGCAGAACAGAATGTACCTCAGAGGATCACCATCTATAAATGGTCTTTTATAAATGGTAATGGGTATAAAATGTACCTAGAGTCAATATTCAAACATGTCACTTTTGAAATTGTACTAAACTTACCAATGATCACCACGCAATTTAATTTTCTTTTCTTTTTTTGTCTTTTATTTACATTTTAAATTTCAGATTTTATCCCACCCTCCAACTGTTCCATATTCCATACCTCCTCCTCATCCCCTCCTCAGCTTCTTCCAGCCTTTCCCTAATTCAACCACAGGGGTCAGCAGCTTCTGTCCATTGGTTGGGTGTAAATATCTGCATCTGGTTCTTTCAGCTGCTCATCGGGTCATCCGGGTTCATGCTAGGTCCATAATAGTGTCAGTAATAGTGTCAGGCCTTGGGAACTCCCTTTGAGCTGGATCTTACTTTGGGCCTGTTGCTGGGGCTTCCTTTCCTCCGGGCCTCCTCCATTTATATACCTGCAGTTCTTTCAGACAGGAACAAAAATGGGTCAGAGTTTTGATTGTGGGAAGACAGCCCCTTCCCTCTCTTGATGCCCTGTCTTCCTGCTGGAGGTGGGCTCTCTAAGTTCCCTCTCCCTACTGTTGGGCATTTCACCTAAGGTCCCTCCCTTAGAGTCCTGAGAGTCTCTCACTTCCCAAGTCCCTGGGGTATTTTGGAGGGTCCCCCAAACCTCCTACTTTTTCAGGTTGAATGTTTTCCATTCTTTCTGTTGGCCCTCAGGACGTCAGTCCTTTTCCCTTGCCCAGTATGATGTCAGGTTCCTTCTTCCCCCCTCTCCATAGGCTCCCCCACCCCATGCACTTTCTTTCCCAGGTCCCTCTCTTCCCTCCCCACCTGTGACTACTTTTTTTCCCTCCCAAGTGGAACTGAGGAATCCTCACTTGAGCCTTCAGCTTGTTGACATTTTTTTAGTTCTGTGCAGTGTATCTTGGGTATTCAGTACTTTATCTTTCTTCCTTTCTTCCTTCTTTCCTTCCTTCTTTCCTTCCTTCCTTTCTTCTTTCCTTTCTTTCTTTCTTTCTTTCTTTCTTTCTTTCTTTCTTTCTTTCTT
>NW_021609336.1:0-900 GCF_004785775.1 Grammomys surdaster | reverse complement strand
CTTTCTTTCTTTCTTTCTTTCTTTCTTTCTTTCTTTCTTTCTTTCTTTCTTTCTTCTTTCCTTTTTCTGTCTAGTATCCACTTATTAGTGAGTACATACCATGCATGTCATTTTGGGTCTGAGTTACCTCACTCAGGATGATATTTTCTAGCTCTATCCATTTGAATGCAAAACTCAGGATGTCCTCCTCCTTAATAGCTGAGTAATTTCCGTTGTGTAAATGAAGCACAGTTTCTATATCCTTTCTTTTCTCCTGGGACATCTGGGTTGTTTCCAGCTTCTGGTTATCACAAATAAGGCCACTATAAACATAGTGGAACACTGAGCCCTGTGGCATGGTGGGGCATCTTTTGGGCATCTTTCTAGGTTATACAAATAGTACTTAAAGAGAAAAGTGTAGTATAAAAGTAATTTATAACCAGTGACATAAATTAGAACACTCACTAGCTTGTCTGAACTAGATCTATCCTCAGGAGAGAGAAGAGAAGAAGAGCAGATAGTCCAGTAGGGATAGTTCTCATGTCTCTGCTGCTTGGTTTCAGCTCTGGCAAATGCTCATTATTGTACATGAGCAATTTCTCTGTTGTCTTACAACACCACTGTGACTTAGATCCAATTCCTTAAAGGAAACAGTTTTACAGATTTTCACCCACTACAGTAGTGCTTTCATGTTTTATTCTGCCATAATTTTAAATATTTTCTGTATTTCACAAAATTGGTAATAGACATTTTTTAGCCTTTCTTCATGTAATAATATGTTGAATTCCTTTTTGTTCTTGAAGAGATGTTTTCAGAACATAAAATCATTCTTCTAATTTAAATCAATATCCTCCATCACTTTTCTTTCTCAAGTTTCCCTAGTGAGTATTCAGCAATGATCCTTCATATATTTGTCAAATT
>NW_021609335.1:5771-9482 GCF_004785775.1 Grammomys surdaster | reverse complement strand
ACAATGAAAGATACATGGCCGGGTGTTAAAAGTTTTTCTGCTTTAAACCAAACACACTTCCTAACTGAAATGTCACATGTAACATGATTTAGGTGTTTTCAGCTCTGTTGTACTTGCCTTTATCTCTGGAAGTAAGAATACGCTGCAATTCGCATATTTTTACATTAGCTTTGTTCAATACGTTCTATAGTGCTTTTCTGCTGGAATCTAGCAACTTGAACATTCCAAATGAAACACTGAAAGATACATGTCCGCATGTTACAAGTGTTTCTGCTTTAAACCAAACACACTTCCTAACTGAAATGTCACATGTAACATGATGTAGGTGTTTTCAGCTTTGTTGTACTTGTCTTTATCTCTGGAGGTAAGAATACACAGCAATTCGCAAATTTTTACGTTAGCTTTGTTCAACACGTTCTATAGTGCTTTTCTGCTGGAATCTAGCAACTTACTTGAGCATTCCAAATGAAACACTGAAAGATACATGTCCGGATGGTACACGTGTTTCTGCTTTAAACCAAACACACTTCCTAACTGAAATGTCACATGTAACATGATTTAGGTGTTTTCAGCTGTGTTGTACTTGCCTTTAACTCTGGAAGTAAGAATACGCTGCAATTCACGTATTTTTACATTTGGTTTGTTCAATACGTTCTATAGTGCTTTTCTGCTGGAATCTAGCAACTTACTTGGACATTCCATATGAAACAATGAAAGATACATGGCCGGGTGTTAAAAGTGTTTCTGCTCTAAAACAAACACACTTCCCAACTGAAATATTTCATGTAAGATGATTTAGGTGTTTTCAGCTCTGTTGTACTTGCTTTTAGCTCTGGAACTAAGAATACACTGCAATGAGTGTATCTTTACATTAGGTTTGTTCAATACTTTCTATAGTGCTTTTCTGCTGGAATCTAGCAACTTACTTGGACATTCCATATGAAACAATGAAAGATACATTTCTGGGTGTTAAAAGTGTTTCTCCTTTAAACCAAACACACTTCCTAACTGAAATGTGACATGTAACATGATTTAGGTGTTTTCAGCTCAGTTGTTCTTTTCTTTAGCTCTGGAAGTAAGAATACACTCCAATGTCTGTATCTTTACATTAGGTTTGTTCAATATGTTCTATAGTGCTTTTCTGCTGTAATCTAGCAACTTACTTGGACATTCCATATGAAACAATGAAAGATACATGGCCGGGTGTTAAAAGTATTTCTGCCTTATACAAAACACATTTCCTAACTGAAATGTCACATGTAACATGATTTAGGTGTTTTCAGCTCTGTTGTACTTGCCTTTAGCTCTGGAAGTAAGAATACACTGCAATGCCTGTATATTTACATTAGGTTTGTTCAAAACTTTCTACAGTGCTATTCTGCTAGAATCTAGCAACTTACTTGGACATTACATGTGAAACAATGAAAGATACATGGCCAGGTGTTAAACGTGTTTCTGCTCTAAACCAAACACACTTCCTAACTGAAATGTCACATGTAACATGATTTATGTGTTTTTAGCTCTGTTGTACTTGCCTTGAGCCCTGGAAGTAAGAATACACTGCAATGCGTGTATCTTTACATTAGGTTTGTTCAACACGGTCTATAGTGCTTTTCTATTGGAATCTAGCAACTTACTTGGATATTACATATGAAACAATGAAAGATACATGGCCGGGTGCTAAAAGTGTTTCTCCTTTAAACCAAACACACTTCCTAACTGAAATGTCACATGTAACATGATTTAGGTGTTTTCAGCTCTGTTGTTCTTGTCTTTAGTTCTGGAAGTAAGAATACACTGCAATGAGTGTATCTTTACATTAGGTTGTTCAATACATTCTATAGTGCTTTTCTGCTGGAATCTAGCAACTTACTTGGACATTCCATATGAAACAATGAAAGATACATGGCCGGGTGTTAAAAGTGTTTCTGCTTTAAACCAAACACACTTCCTAACTGAACTGTCACATGTAACATGATTTAGGTTTTTTCAGCTGTGTTGTACATGCCTTTTGCTCTGGAAGTAAGAATACACTGCAATATGTGTATCTTTACATTAGGTTTGTTCAATATGTTCTATAGTGCTTTTCTGCTGGAATCTAGCAACTTACTTGGTCATTCCATATGAAACAATTAAAGATACATGGCCGGGTGTTAAAAGTGTTTCTGCTTTAAACCAAACACACTTCCTAACTGAAATGTCACATGTAACATGATTTAGGTTTTTTCAGCTCAGTTTTCTTTTCTTTAGCTCTGGAAGTAAGAATACACTGCAATGCGTGTATCTTTACATTAGTTTTGTTCAACACTTTCTATAGTGTTTTTCTATTGGAATTTAGCAACTTACTTGGACATTCCACATGAAACAATGAAAGATACATGGCCGGGTGTTACAAGCGTTTCTGCTTTAAACCAAACACACTTCCTAATTGAAATCTCACATGTAACATGATTTAGGTGTTTTCACCTCTGTTGTTCTTGTCTTTAGTTCTGGAAGTAAGAATACACTGCAATGAGTGTATCTTTACATTAGGTTTGTTCAATATGTTCTATAGTGCTTTTCTGCTGGAATCTAGCAACTTACTTGGACATTCCATATGAAACTATGAAAGATACATGGCCGGGTGTTAAAAGTGTTTCTGCCTTAAACCAAACACACTTCCTAACTGAAATGTCACATGTAACATGAGTTAGGTGTTTTCAGCTGTGTTGTACTTGCCTTTAGCTCTGGAAGTAAGAATACACTGCAATGCCTGTATCTTTACATTAGGTTTGTTCAACACGTTCAATAGTGCTTTTCTGCAGGAATCTAGCAACTTTTTGGAAATTCCATATCAAACAATTAAAGATACATGGCCGGGTGTTAAAAGATTTTCTGCTTTAAACCAAACACACTTCCTAACTGAACTGTCACATGTAACATAATTTAGGTGTTTTAAGCTCTGTTGTACTTGCCTTTAGCTCTGGAAGTAAGAATACACTGCAATGAGTGTATCTTTACATTAGGTTTGTTCAATATGTTCTAGCTTGCTCTTCTGCTGGAATCTAGCAAC
The DNA here is from genome assembly GCF_004785775.1 of Grammomys surdaster. Classification (NCBI taxonomy): domain Eukaryota; kingdom Metazoa; phylum Chordata; class Mammalia; order Rodentia; family Muridae; genus Grammomys; species Grammomys surdaster. The sequence continues at coordinate 6,430 of NW_021609335.1, read as the reverse complement.
TTTTTGGAAATTCCGTATCAAACAATGAAAGATACATGGCCGGGTGTTAAAAGTTTTTCTGCTTTAAACCAAACACACTTCCTAACTGAAATGTCACATGTAACATGATTTAGGTGTTTTAAGCTCTGTTGTACTTGCCTTTAGCTCTTAAAATAAGAATACACTGCAATGAGTGTATATTTACACTAGGTTTGTTCAACAGGTTCTATAGTTTTTTTCTATTGGAATTTAGCAACTTACTTGGACATTCCAGATGAAACAATGAAAGATACATGGCCGGGTGTTAAAAGTGTTTCTGCTTTAAACCAAACACACTTCCTAACTGAAATGTCACATGTAACGTGACTTAGGTTTTTTCAGCTCAGTTTTCTTTTCTTTAGCTCTGGAAGTAAGAATACACTGCAATGAGTGTATCTTTACATTAGTTTTGTTCAACACGTTCTATAGTGTTTTTCTGTTGGAATTTAGCAACTTACTTGGACATTCCATATGAAACTATGAAAGATACAAGGCCGGGTGTTAAAAGTGTTTCTGCCTTAAACCAAACACACTTCCTAACTGAAATGTCACATGTAATATGATTTAGGTGTTTTCAGCTGTGTTGTACTTGCCTTTAGCTCTGGAAGTAAGAATACACTGCAATGCCTGTATCTTTACAT
>NW_021609335.1:0-5761 GCF_004785775.1 Grammomys surdaster | reverse complement strand
TTCCTAACTGAAATGTCACGTGTAACATGATTTAGGTGTTTTCAGCTCTGTTGTACTTGCCTTTAGCTCTGGAAGAAAGAATACACTGCAATGTGTGTATCTTTACATTAGGTTTGTTCAATATGTTCTATAGTAATTTTCTGCTGGAATCTAGCAACTTACTTAGACATTCCATATCAAACAATGGAAGATACATTTCCGGGTGTTAAACGTGTTTCGGCTTTAAACCAAACACACTTCCTAACTGAAATGTCATATGTAACATGTTTTAGGTGTTTTCAGCTGTGTTGTTCTTGTGTTTAACTCTGGTATTAAGAACACACTGCAATGAGTCTATCTTTACATTAGGTTTGTTCAATACGTTCTATATTTTTTTTCTGCTGGAATCTAGCAACTTACTTGGACATTCCATATGAAACAATGAAAGATACATGGCCGGGTGTTAAAAGTGTTTCTGCTTTAAACCAAACACACTTCCTAACTGAAATGTCACATGTAACATGATTTAGGTGTTTTCACCTCTGTTGTTCTTGCCTTTAGTTCTGTAAGTAAGAATACACTGCAATGCATGTATCTTTACATTAGGTTTGTTCCATATGTTCTAGCGTACTCTTCTGCTGGAATCTAGCAACTTACTTGGAAATTCCATATCAAACAATGAAAGATACATGGCCGTGTGTTAAATGTGTTTCTGCTTTGAACCAAACACACTTCCTAACTGAAATGTCACATGTAACATAATTTAGGTGTTTTCAGCTCTGTTTTTCTTGCCTTTAGCTCTGGAAGTAAGAATACAATGCAATGAGTGTATCTTTACATTATGTTTGTTCAATACATTCTTAAGTGCTTCTCTGCTGGAATCTAGCAACTTACTTGGATATTCCATATGAAACAATGAAAGATACATGGCCGGGTGTTAAAAGTGTTTCTGCTTTAAAACAAACACACTTCCCAACTGAAATATCACATGTAACATGATTTAGGTGTTTTCAGCTATGTTGTACATGCCTTTAGCTCTGGAAGTAAGAATACACTGCAATGCATGTATCTTTACATTAGTTTTGTTCAATAATTTCTATAGTGCTTTTCTGCTGGAATCTAGCAACTTATTTGGACATTCCATATGAAACAATGAAAGATATATTTCCGGGTGTTAAAAGTGTTTCTGCTTTAAACCAAACACACTTCCTAACTGAACTGTCACATGTAACATGATTTAGGTGTTTTCAGCTGTGTTGTTCTTGTATTTAGCACTGAAAGTAGGAATACACAGCAATGAGTGTATCTTTACATTAGGTTTGTTCAATACGTTCAATAGTGCTTTTCTGCTGGAATCTAGCAACATACTTGGACATTCCACATGAAACAATGAAAGATACATGGCCGGGTGTTAAAAGTGTTTCTGCTTTAAACCAAACACACTTCCTAACTGAAATGTCACATGTAACATGATTTAGGTGTTTTCAGCTGTGTTGTACTTGCGTTTAACTCTGGTATTAAGAACACACTGCAATGAATCTATCTTTACATTAGGTTTGTTCAATACGTTCTATATTTTTTTTCTGCTGGAATCTAGCAACTTACTTGGACATTCCATATGAAACAATGAAAGATACATGGCCGGGTGTTAAAAGTGTTTCTGCTTTAAACCAAACACACTTCCTAACTGAAATGTCACATGTAACATGATTTAGGTGTTTTCAGCTCTGTTGTTCTTGTCTTTAGCTCTGGAAGTAAGAATAAACTGCAATGAGTGTATCTTTACATTATGTTTGTTCAATACGTTCTATAGTGCTATTCTGCTGGAATCTAGCAACTAACTTGGACATTCCATATGAAACAATGAAAGATACATGAGCAGGTGTTAAAAGTGTTTCTGCTTTAAACCAAACACACTTCCTAACTGAACTGTCACATGTAACATGATTTAGGTGTTTTCAGCTGTGTTGTACTTGCCTTTAGCTGTGGAAGTAAGAATACACTGCAATGCTTGTATCTTTACATTAGGTTTGTTCAATATGTTCTATAGTGTTTTTCTGCTGGAATCTCGCAACTTACTTGGACATTCCATATCAAACAATGAAAGATACATCGCCGCATGTTAAAAGTGTTTCGCCTTTAAACCAAACACACTTCCTAACTGAAATGTCACATGTAACATGATTTAGGTGTTTTCACCTCTGTTGTACTTGCCTTTAGTTCTGGAAGTAAGAATACAGTCCAATGCGTGTATCTTTACATTAGGTTTGTTCAATATGTTCTAGCGTACTCTTCTGCTGGAATCTAGCAACTTACTTGGAAATTCCATATCAAACAATGAAAGATAAATGGCCGGGTGTTAAAAGTGTTTCTGCTTTAAAACAAACACACTTCCCAACTGAAATATCACATGTAACATGATTTAGGTGTTTTCAGCTATGTTGTACATGCCTATAGAACTGGAAGTAAGAATACATTGTAATGCATGTATCTTTACATTAGGTTTGTTCAATAATTTCTATAGTGCTTTTCTGCTGGAATCTAGCAACTTACTTGGACATTCCATATGAAACAATGAAAGATACATGGCCAGGTGTTAAAATTGTTTCTGCTTTAAACCTAACACACTTCCTAACTGAAATGTCACATGTAACATAATTTAGGTGTTTTCAGCTCTGTTGTTCTTGCCTTTAGCTCTGGAAGTAAGAATACAATGCAATGAGTGTATCTTTACATTATGTTTGTTCAATACATTCTATAGTGCTTTTCTGCTGGAATCTAGCAACTTACTAAGACATTCCGTATCAAACAATGAAAGATACATGGCCGGGTGTTAAAAGTGTTTCTGCTTTAAACCAAACACACTTCCCAACTGAAATATCACATGTAACATGATTTAGGTGTTTTCAGCTCAGTTGTAGTTGCCTTTAGCTCTGGAAGTAAGAATACACTGCAATGTCTGTATCTTTACATTAGGTTTGTTCAGTAGGTTCTAGAGTGCTCTTCTGCTGAAATCTAGCAACTTATTGGAAATTCCATATCAAACAATGAAAGATACATGGCCGGGTGTTAAAAGTATTTCTGCTTTAAACCAAACACACTTCCTAACTGAAATGTCACATGTAACATGATTTAGGTGTTTTCAGCTCTGTTGTACTTGCCTTTAGCTCTGAAAGTAAGAATACACTGCAATGAGTGTATATGTACATTAGGTTTGTTCAACAGGTTCTATAGTGCTATTCTGTTGGAATCTAGCACCTTACTTTGACATTCCATATGAAACAATGAAAGATACATGGCCGGGTGTTAAAAGTGTTTCTGCTTTAAACCAAACACACTTCCCAACTGAAATGTTACATGTAACATAATTTAGGTGTGTTCAGCACTGTTGTTCTTGCCTTTAGCTCTGGAAGTATGAATACAATGCAATGAGTGTATCTTTACATTAGGTTTGTTCAATACATTCTAAAGTGCTTTTCTGCTGGAATCTAGCAACTTACTTGGACATTCCATATGAAACAATGAAAGATATATGGCCGGGTGTTAAAAGTGTTTCTGCTTTAAAACAATCACACTTCCCAACTGAAATATCACATGTAACATGATTTATGTGTTTTCAGCTATGTTGTACATGCCTTTAGCTCTGGAAGTAAGAATACACTGCAATGCCTGTATCTTTACATTAGGTTTGTTCAATAATTTCTATAGTGTTTTTCTGCTGGAATCTAGCAACCTACTTAGACATTCCATATCAAACAATGAAAGATACATTTCCGGGTGTTAAAAGAGTTTCTGCTTTAAACCAAACACACTTCCTAACGGAACTGTCACATGTAACATGATTTAGGTGTTTTCAGCTGTGTTGTTCTTGTATTTAGCACTGAAAGTAGGAATACACTGCAATGAGTGTATCTTTACATTAGGTTTGTTCAATACGTTCAATAGTGCTTTTCTGCTGGAATCTAGCAACATACTTGGACATTCCACATGAAACAATGAAAGACACATGGCCGGGTGTTAAAAGTGTTTCTGCTTTAAACCAAACACACTTCCTAACTGAAATGTCACATGTAACATGATTTAGGTGTTTTCAGCTCTGTTGTACTTGCCTTTAGCTCTGGAAGTAAAAATTCACTGCAAGGCATGTATCTTTACATGAGGTTTGTTAAATCCGTTCTATAGTGCTTTTCTGCTGGAATCTAGCAAGTTACTTGGACATTCTACATGTAAAAATGAAAGATACATGGCCGGGTGTTAAAAGTGTTTCTGCTTTAAACCAAACACACTTCCTAACTGAAATGTCACATGTAACATGATTTAGGTGTTTTCAGCACTGTTGTTCTTGTCTTTAGCTCTGGAAGTAAGAATAAACTGCAATGAGTGTATCTTTACATTATGTTTGTTCAATACGTTCTATAGTGCTATTCTGCTGGAATCTAGCAACTAACTTGGACATTCCATATGAAACAATGAAAGATATATGAGCAGGTGTTAAAAGTGTTTCTGCTTTAAACCAAACACACTTCCTAACTGATCTGTCACATGTAACATGATTTAGGTGTTTTCAGCTGTGTTGTACTTGCCTTTAGCTGTGGAAGTAAGAATACACTGCAATGCGTGTATCTTTACATTAGGTTTGTTCAATATGTTCTATAGTGTTTATCTGCTGGAATCTAGCAACTTACTTGGACATTCCATATCAAACAATGTAAGATACATCGCCGCGTGTTAAAAGTGTTTCGCCTTTAAACCAAACACACATCCTAACTGAAATGTCACATGTAACATGATTTAGGTGTTTTCACCTCTGTTGTACTTGCGTTTAGTTCTGGAAGTAAGAATACAGTCCAATGCGTGTATCTTTACATTAGGTTTGTTCAATATGTTCTAGCGTACTCTTCTGCTGGAATCTAGCAACTTACTTGGAAATTCCATATCAAACAATGAAAGATACATGGCCGTGTGCTAAATGTGTTTCTGCTTTGAACCAAACACACTTCCTAACTGAAATGTCACATGTAACATAATTTAGGTGTTTTCAGCTCTGTTTTTCTTGCCTTTAGCTCTGGAAGTAAGAAGACAATGAAATGAGTGTATCTTTACATTATGTTTGTTCAATACATTCTTAAGTGCTTTTCTGCTGGAATCTAGAAACTTACTTGGACATTCCATATGAAACAATGAAAGATACATGGCCGGGTGTTAAAAGTGTTTCTGCTTTAAAACAAACACACTTCCCAACTGAAATATCACATGTAATATGATTTAGGTGTTTTCAGCTATGTTGTACATGCCTTTAGAACTGGAAGTAAGAATACACTGCAATGCATGTATCTTTACATTAGGTTTGTTCAATAATTTCTATAGTGCTTTTCTGCTGGAATCTAGCAACTTACTTGGACATTCCATATGAAACAATGAAAGATACATTTCTGGGTGTTAAAAGCGTTTCTGCTTTAAACCAAACATACTTCGTAACTGAAATGTCACATGTAACATGATTTAGGTGTTTTCAGCTGTGTTTTTCTTGTCTTTAGCTCTGGAAGTAAGAATACACTGCAATGTGTGTATCTTTACATTAGGTTTGTTCAATACATTCTATAGTGCTTTTCTGCTGGAATCTAGCAACTTAATTGGACATTCCATATGAAACAATGAAAGATACATGGCCGGGTGTTAAAAGTGTTTCTGCTTCAAACCTAACACACTTCCTAACTGAAATGTCACATGTAACATGATTTAGGTGTTTTCAGCTATGTTGTTCTTGCCTTTAGCTCTGGAA
>NW_021609334.1:677-1344 GCF_004785775.1 Grammomys surdaster | reverse complement strand
AATTCTGTCAATATCTTTATTTTAATTAAAATTCTTTCAAGATATTTATTTAAAAACAATTCTGTCAATATGTGTACTTAAAAACCAATTCTGTCAATATCTTTATATAATATTCAATTATGTAATACCCAATTCTGTCAATAACTTTATTTAATGAACACTTCTGTCAATATCTTTATTTAATAACCAATTCTGTTAATATCTTTATGTAAGAATCAATTCTGTAATAACCAATTCTGTCAATATCTTTATTTAAAAACAATTCTGTCAATATATGTATTTAAAAATCAATTCGGTCAATAGCTTTATTTAAAAACCAATTCTCTCAACATCTTTATTTAATAAACAATTCTGTCAATATCTTTATATAAAAATCAATTCTGTCAATATTTTATTTAAAGAACAATTCTGTCAATATCTTTATTTAAAAACCAATTCTGTCCATATCTTTTTTAATAACCAATTTTGTCAATATATTTATTTAATAAACAGTTCTGTCAATATTTTTATCTAATAACGAATTCTGTCAATATCTTTATTTAATAATCAATTCTGTGGTAAACAATTCTGTCAATATCTTTATTTAAAAGCAAATTATGTCAATCTCTTTATTTAATAACCAATTCTATCATTATCTTTATTTTAAATAAAATTCTGTCAATATCTT
>NW_021609334.1:0-667 GCF_004785775.1 Grammomys surdaster | reverse complement strand
AATTCTGTCAATATCTTTATTTTAATTAAAATTCTTTCAAGATATTTATTTAAAAACAATTCTGTCAATATGTGTACTTAAAAACCAATTCTGTCAATATCTTTATATAATATTCAATTATGTAATACCCAATTCTGTCAATAACTTTATTTAATGAACACTTCTGTCAATATCTTTATTTAATAACCAATTCTGTTAATATCTTTATGTAAGAATCAATTCTGTAATAACCAATTCTGTCAATATCTTTATTTAAAAACAATTCTGTCAATATATGTATTTAAAAATCAATTCGGTCAATAGCTTTATTTAAAAACCAATTCTCTCAACATCTTTATTTAATAAACAATTCTGTCAATATCTTTATATAAAAATCAATTCTGTCAATATTTTATTTAAAGAACAATTCTGTCAATATCTTTATTTAAAAACCAATTCTGTCCATATCTTTTTTAATAACCAATTTTGTCAATATATTTATTTAATAAACAGTTCTGTCAATATTTTTATCTAATAACGAATTCTGTCAATATCTTTATTTAATAATCAATTCTGTGGTAAACAATTCTGTCAATATCTTTATTTAAAAGCAAATTATGTCAATCTCTTTATTTAATAACCAATTCTATCATTATCTTTATTTTAAATAAAATTCTGTCAATATCTT
>NW_021609333.1:643-1276 GCF_004785775.1 Grammomys surdaster | reverse complement strand
TATCAGGAAAAACTTTTTAAAATCTCATTCCTTTACAAATCAAATGGTCTCCTAATCCATTTTCTACTTTTTATGATTTTCAATACAAATTTCCTTGTTCTTAACTTTCTTTAAATTCTCTTCCGTTTGATTATAGTTTATTATTGGCTGATTAATTTTTCTTCAAGTTTTCACTATTTTCCCTGAATTTTTCACTAGCTGTTTCCACAGTGTTTCTAGTTATATGAATTTTTTGCTAGTAAATGTTCAATTTCATCAGGAAAATCTATTTTAACTCACATTCCTTTACAAATCAAATGTTCTGCTTATCAATTTTCTATATTTTATGAATTTCAAGTGCAAATTTCTCCTTTTTCATAAATTTCTTTGATATTTCTTTTGTTTGATTTTTCCACAGTATTTTCAATTTTATGAATTTTTGCCAAGTAATTGTTCAATTTTATCAGGAAATCTGTTTTAAATTACATTCCTTTACAAATCAAATGGCCTCCTAAGCAATTTTCTATTTTTTATGATTTTCAATACAAATTTCCTTGTTCATAACTTTCTTTAATTTCTCTTCTCTTTGATTATAGTTTATTATTGGCTTTTTAATTTTTCGTCATGTTTTCACTATTTTTCCTGAATTTTTCA
>NW_021609333.1:0-633 GCF_004785775.1 Grammomys surdaster | reverse complement strand
TATCAGGAAAAACTTTTTAAAATCTCATTCCTTTACAAATCAAATGGTCTCCTAATCCATTTTCTACTTTTTATGATTTTCAATACAAATTTCCTTGTTCTTAACTTTCTTTAAATTCTCTTCCGTTTGATTATAGTTTATTATTGGCTGATTAATTTTTCTTCAAGTTTTCACTATTTTCCCTGAATTTTTCACTAGCTGTTTCCACAGTGTTTCTAGTTATATGAATTTTTTGCTAGTAAATGTTCAATTTCATCAGGAAAATCTATTTTAACTCACATTCCTTTACAAATCAAATGTTCTGCTTATCAATTTTCTATATTTTATGAATTTCAAGTGCAAATTTCTCCTTTTTCATAAATTTCTTTGATATTTCTTTTGTTTGATTTTTCCACAGTATTTTCAATTTTATGAATTTTTGCCAAGTAATTGTTCAATTTTATCAGGAAATCTGTTTTAAATTACATTCCTTTACAAATCAAATGGCCTCCTAAGCAATTTTCTATTTTTTATGATTTTCAATACAAATTTCCTTGTTCATAACTTTCTTTAATTTCTCTTCTCTTTGATTATAGTTTATTATTGGCTTTTTAATTTTTCGTCATGTTTTCACTATTTTTCCTGAATTTTTCA
>NW_021609332.1:786-1562 GCF_004785775.1 Grammomys surdaster | reverse complement strand
TTTTTCCTCATAAAATTGACCATTTACTTGGCAAAAAATTCATAAACCGAAAACACCATGGTAAAACCTAGTGAAAAATTCAGGATAAATACTGAAAACTTGAAGAAAAATTACAAAACCATTAATAAACTATAATCAAACGGAAGAAAAATCAAAGAAAGTTATGAACAAGGAGAAATTTGCTTTTAAAATTCATAAAAATTATAAAATTGATAAGCAGAACATTTGATTTGCTGAGGAATGTGATTTAAAACAGTCTTTCCTGATAAAATTGAACATTTACTTGGTAAAAATTTCATAAAACTGAAATCATTGTGGAAAAATCAAACAAAAGAGATATCAAAGAAATTTATGAAAAAGGAGAAATTTTGATTTAAAATTCAGAAAAGATAGAAAATTGATAAGGAGACCGTTTGATTTGTAAATGAATGTGATTTAAATCAGTTTTCCTGCTAAAATTGAACATTTACTTGGCAAAAAATTCATAAAGTTGAAAACAATGTGGAGAAAGCTAGTGAAAAATTCAGGAAACTAGTGAAATCTTGAAGAAAAATAAAATAGCTAATAATAAAATATAATCTAACGAAAGAGAAATAAAAGAAAGTAATGAACAAAGAGAAATTTGTATTGAACACTCATAAAAGATTTAAAATTGATAAGGAGACCATTTGATTTGTAAAGGAATGTGATTTAAAATAGTTTTTCCAAATAAAATTGAACATTTACTTGGCAAAAAAATCATAAAATTGAAAACACTTTGGAAAAATCAAACCAAA
>NW_021609332.1:0-776 GCF_004785775.1 Grammomys surdaster | reverse complement strand
TTTTTCCTCATAAAATTGACCATTTACTTGGCAAAAAATTCATAAACCGAAAACACCATGGTAAAACCTAGTGAAAAATTCAGGATAAATACTGAAAACTTGAAGAAAAATTACAAAACCATTAATAAACTATAATCAAACGGAAGAAAAATCAAAGAAAGTTATGAACAAGGAGAAATTTGCTTTTAAAATTCATAAAAATTATAAAATTGATAAGCAGAACATTTGATTTGCTGAGGAATGTGATTTAAAACAGTCTTTCCTGATAAAATTGAACATTTACTTGGTAAAAATTTCATAAAACTGAAATCATTGTGGAAAAATCAAACAAAAGAGATATCAAAGAAATTTATGAAAAAGGAGAAATTTTGATTTAAAATTCAGAAAAGATAGAAAATTGATAAGGAGACCGTTTGATTTGTAAATGAATGTGATTTAAATCAGTTTTCCTGCTAAAATTGAACATTTACTTGGCAAAAAATTCATAAAGTTGAAAACAATGTGGAGAAAGCTAGTGAAAAATTCAGGAAACTAGTGAAATCTTGAAGAAAAATAAAATAGCTAATAATAAAATATAATCTAACGAAAGAGAAATAAAAGAAAGTAATGAACAAAGAGAAATTTGTATTGAACACTCATAAAAGATTTAAAATTGATAAGGAGACCATTTGATTTGTAAAGGAATGTGATTTAAAATAGTTTTTCCAAATAAAATTGAACATTTACTTGGCAAAAAAATCATAAAATTGAAAACACTTTGGAAAAATCAAACCAAA
>NW_021609331.1:446-1243 GCF_004785775.1 Grammomys surdaster | reverse complement strand
GTATCTATGACATCGGTATCTATGACATTGGTATTCATGGCATCGGTATCTTTGACATCGGTAACTATGACATCGGTATCTATGACATCGGTAACTATGACATCGAAATCTATGACATCGTTTTCTATGACATCGGTATCTATGACATCGGTATCTATCACATCGAAATCTATTACATCGGTATCTACGACATCGGTATCTATGTCATCGCTTTCTTGACATCGGTATCTATGACATCGGTATCTATGGCATCGGTATCTATGACATCGGTAACTATGGCATCGGTATCTATGACATCAGTAACTATGACATCGGTATCTATGACATCGATATCAAAGACATCGGTATCTATGACATCGGTATCTATGACATCGGTATCTATGTCATCGGTATCTATGACATCGAAAACTATGACATCGAAAACTATGACATCGGAATCTATCACATCGGTTTCTATGACATCAGTATCTATGACAACGGTATCTAAGACATCGGTATCTATGACATCGAAATCTATTACATTGGTATCTATGACATCGGCATCTATGACATCGGTACCTATGACATCGATATCTATGTCATCGCTTTTTTGACATCGGTATCTATGACATGGGAATCTATGGCATCGGTATCTATGACATCGGTAACTATGACATCGGTATCTATGACACCGGTAACTATGACATCGGTATCTATGGCATCGGTATCTATGACATCGGTATCTATGGCATCGGTGTCTATGACATCGGTATCTATGTCATCGGTATCTATGACATCGAAAACTATGACATCGGTTT
>NW_021609331.1:0-346 GCF_004785775.1 Grammomys surdaster | reverse complement strand
GGTATCTATGACATCGGTATCTATGACATCGGTATCTATGACATCGAAATCTATGACATCGGTATCTATGACATCGGTATCCATGGCATCGGTATCTATGACATCGGTATCTATGACATCGGTATCTATGACATCTGTAACTATGACACCGGTATCTAGGACATCGGTATCTATGGCATCGGTATCAATGGCATTGGTATCTATGACAGCGGTATGTATGATATCGATATGTATGACATCGATATCTATGACATCGGTATCTATGGCATCGGTATCAATGGCATCGGTATCTATGACAACGGTATGTATGATATCGATATGTATGACATCGATATCTATGACATCG
>NW_021609330.1:1437-2161 GCF_004785775.1 Grammomys surdaster | reverse complement strand
TTTTTTTCCCCAGTGTTTTCAATTTTATGAATTTCTTGCCAAGTAAATGTTCAATTTAATAAGGATAAACTGTTTTAAATCACATTCATTTACAGATCAAATGGTCTGCTTATCAATTTTCTATTTTTTATGAATTTTAAATGCAAATTTCTCCTTTTAAAAAAATTTCTATGATATCTCATTTGTTTGATTTTTCCACAGTCTTTTCAATTTTATGAAATTTTTGCCAAGTAAATGTTCCATTTTATGAGGAGAAACTGTTTTAAATCACATTCCTTTACATATCAAATGTTCTCCTTATCAATTTTCCTTTTTTTATAATTTTCAATACAAATTTCTCCTTTTTCATAAATTTGTTTGATATCTCTTTTGTTGGATATTTCTACAGTGTTTTCAATTTTCTGAATTTTTTGTCAAGTAAATGATCAATTTTATCTGGAAGAACTCTTTTAAATCACAATCCTGTACAAATCAAATTGTTTCCTTATCAATTTTCTATTTTTTATGAATTATAAACCCAAATTTCTCCTTGTTCATAACATTCTTTGATTTCTCTTCTGTTTGATTATACTTTATTATTGGCTTTGTAATTTTTCTTCAAGTTTTCACTATTTTTCTTCAATTTTTCACTAGCTTTTTCTACAGTGTTTCCAATTTTATCAATTTTTTGCAAAGTAAATGTACAATTTTATCAGGAAAAATTGTTTTACATCACATTCCTTTA
>NW_021609330.1:0-1337 GCF_004785775.1 Grammomys surdaster | reverse complement strand
CAATTTTATGAATTTTTTTGCCAAGTAAATGTTCAATTTTATCAGGAGAAACTGTTTTAAATCACAGTCCTTTACAAATCAAATGGACTCCTTATCAATTTTCTATTTTTTAAGATTTTTAAATGCAAATTACTCCTTTTTCATAAAGTTCTTTGATATCTCTTTTGTTTAATTTTTCCACAGTGTTTTCAAATTTATGAATTTTTGCCTAGTGAATGTTTTATTTTATCAGTAAAAACATTTTAAAATCACATTCATTTACAAATCAAATGGTCTCCTTATCAATTTTCTATTTTTTATAAATTTTAAATGCAAATTTCTCCTTTTTAAAAAATTTCTATGATATCTCTTTTGTTTGATTTTTCCAGTCTTTTCAATTTTATGAATTTTTTGCCAAGTAAATGTTCCATTTTATCAGGAAAACCGATTTAAATCACATTCCTTTACATATCAAATGTTCTTCTTATCAATTTTCTACTTTTTATGAATTTTAAATGCAAATTACTCCTTTCTCATAAAGTCCTTTGATATCTCTTTTGTTTGATTTTTCCACAGTGTTTTCAATTTCATGAATTTTTGCCAAGTAAATGTTCAATTTTATCAGGAGAAACTGTTTTTAATCACATTATTTACAAATGAAATGTTCTCCTTTTCAATTTTCTTTTTTTATAATTTTCAATACATATTTCTCCTTTTTCATAAATTTGTTTGATATCTCTTTTGTTTGATTTTTCCACACTGTTTTCAATTTTATGAATTTTTTGTCAAGTAAATGATCAATTTTATCAGGAAAAACAGTTTCATATCACATTCCTGTACAAATCAAATGGTCTCCTTATCAATTTTCTATTTTTTATATTTTCAACAAATTTCTCCTTTTTAAAAAGTTTCTATGATATCTCTTTTGTTTGATTTTTCCACAGTGTTTTCAATTTCATGAATTTTTGCCAAGAAAATGTTCAATTTTGTCAGAAAAACTGATTTAAATCACATTCCCTTACAAATCAAATGGTCTCCTTATCAATATTCTATTTTTATGAATTGTAAATTCAAATTATTCCTTTTTCATAAAGTACTTTGGTATCTCTTTTGTTTGATTTTTCCACGGTGTTTTCAATTTTATGAATCTTTTGCCTAGTAAATGTTTTATTTTATCAGAAAAATTTTTTTAAATCACATTCCTTTACAAATCAAATGGTCTTCTCATCAATTTTCTGTATTTTATGAATTTTAAATGCAAATTTCTCCTTTTTGATAAAGTTCTTAATATCTCTTTTGTTTGATTTTCCCCAGTGTTTTCCATTGTATGAATTTTTTGCCAAGTACATGCTCAATTT
>NW_021609329.1:383-2327 GCF_004785775.1 Grammomys surdaster | reverse complement strand
TTTGATTATAATTTATTATAGACTGTGTAATTTTTCTTCAAGTTTTCCTATTTTTCCTGATTTTTCACTAGCTTTTACCACAGAGTTTTCAATTTTATGAATATTTTTCCAAGTAAATGTTCAATTTTATCTGGAAAAACTGTTTGAAATCACATTCCTTTAGAAATCAAATGGTCTCCTTATCAATTTTCCATTTTTTATGAATTTTAAATCCAAATTTCTTCATTTTTAAAAATTTCTTTGATATCTCTTTTGTTTGATTAAAGTTTATTATTGACTGTGTAATATTTCTTCAAGTTTTCACTCTTCTTCCTCAATTTTCACTAGTTTTTTCCACAGTGTTTTCAGTTTTATGCATTTCTTGCCAAGTAAATGTTGATTTTTATCAGGAAAAACTGTTTTAAATCACATTCCTTTGCAAATCAAATGATTTCCTTGTCAATTTTCTATTTTTTTGAATTTTAAGTGCGAATTTCTCATTTTTCGTAAATTTCTTTGATAGTGCTTTTGTTTGATTATTCCACAGTGTTTTCAATTTTATGAATATTTTGCCAAGTAAATGTTTCATTTTATCAGGAAAAACTGTTTTAAATCACATTCCTTTTCATATTAAATGGTTTCCTTATCTATTTTCTACATTTTATGAATTTTAAATGAAAATTTCTACTTTTTCATAAATTTCTTTGATATCTCTTTTGTTTGATTTTTCAACAGTGTTTTCAATTTTATGAATATTTTGACAAGTAAATGTTCAATTTTATCAGGAAAAACTGTTTGAAATCACATTCCTTTAGAAATTAAATGGTCTCCTTATAAATTTTCTGCTTTTTATGAATTTTAAATGCAAATTTCTTCTCGTTCATAACTTTCTTTGATTTGTCTTCCGTTTGATTATAGTTTATTATAGACTGTGTTATTTTTCTTCAAGTTTTCACTATTTTTCCTGAATTTTTCACTAACTTTTTTCACAGTTTTCAATTTTATGAATATTTTGCCAAGTAAATGTTCAACTTTATCAGAAAATACTGTTTGAAATCACATTCTTTAGAAGTCAAATGGTCTCCTTATCAATTTTCCATTTTTTATGAATGTTAAATGCAAATTTCTCCATTTTTAATAATTTCTTAGTTATCAATTTTGTTTTATTATAGTTTATTATTGACTGTTTAATATTTCCTCAAGTTTTCACTCTTTTTCCTCAAGTTTTCACTAGTATTTTCCATAATGTTTTCAGTTTTATGAATTTTTTGACAAGTAAATGTTCAATTTTGTCAGGAAAAACAGTTTTAAATCACATTCCTTTACAAATCAAATGTTCTGCGTATAAATTTTGTATTTTATATGAATTTTAAATGCAAATTTCTCCTTGTTCATAACTTTTTTGGATTTGTCTTCCGTTTGATTGTAGTTTATCATTGGCTTTTCAATTTTTCTTCAAGTTTTCACTGTTTTTCCTGAATTTTTCACTAGCTTTTAGCACAGAGTTTTCAATTTTATGAATATTTTGCCAAGTAAATGTTCAATTTTATCTGGAAAAACTGTTTGAAATCACATTCCTTTAGAAATCAAACGGTCTCCTTATCAATTTTCCATTTTTTATGAATTTTAAATCTAAATTTCTTCATTTTTAAAAATTTCTTTGATATCTCTTTTGTTTGATTAAAGTTTATTATTGACTGTGTAATATTTCTTCAAGTTTTCACTCTTATTCCTCACTTTTCACTATTTTTTTCCACAGTGATTTCAGTTTTATGCATTTCTTGCCAAGTAAATGTTGAATTTTATCAGGAAAGACTGTTTTAAATCACATTGCTTTACAAATCAAATGATTTCCTTGTCAGTTTTCGATTTTTTTGAATTTTAAGTGCAAATTTCTCCGTTTTCATAAATTTCTTTCATATCTCTTTTGTTTGATTTTTCCACAGTGTTTTCAATTTTATGAAT
>NW_021609329.1:0-373 GCF_004785775.1 Grammomys surdaster | reverse complement strand
ATATCTCTTTTGTTTGATTTTTCCACAGTGTTTTCAATTTTATGAATATTTTGCCAAGTAAATGTTCAATTGTATCAGGAAAAACTGTTTGAAATCACATTCCTTTAGAAATTAAATGGTCTCCTTATCAATTTTTATTTTTTATGAATTTTAGATGCAAATTTCTTCTTGTTCATAACTTTCTTTGGTTTCTCTTCCCCTTGATTATAGTTTATTATTGACTGTGTAATATTTCTTCAAATTTTCACTCATTTTCCTCAATTTTTCACTAACTTTTTTCACAGTTTTCAATTTTATGAATATTTTGACAAGTAAATGTTCAATTTTGTCAGGAAAAACAGTTTTATATCCCATTCCTTTACACATCATATAT
>NW_021609328.1:667-1041 GCF_004785775.1 Grammomys surdaster | reverse complement strand
ATGATTTAGGTGTTTTCAGCTCTGTTGTACTTGCCTTTAGCTCTGGAAGTAAGAATACACTGCAATTCGCGTATTTTTAAATTAGGTTTCTTCAATACGTTCTATATTGCTTTTCTGCTGGAATCTAGCAACTTACTTGAACACTCCGTATGAAACAATGAAAGATACATGGCCAGATGGTACAAGTGTTTCTGCTTTAAGCCAAACACACTTCCGAACTGAAATGTCGCAGGAAATACGATTTAGGTGTTATCAGCTCTTTTGCACTTGCCTTTAGCTCTGGAAGTAAGAATACACTGCAATTCTCGAATTTCTACATTAGGTTTCTTCAATACGTTCTATAGTGCTTTCCTGCTGGAATCTAGCAACTTACT
>NW_021609328.1:0-567 GCF_004785775.1 Grammomys surdaster | reverse complement strand
TTACTTTAGGTTTTTTCAATACATTCTATAGTGCTAGTCTGTTGGAATCTAACAACTTACTTTAACATGCCATATGAAACAATGAAAGATACATGGCCGAAAGAAACAAGTGTTTTTGCTTTAAGCCAAACACACTTCCTAACTGAAATGTCACAGGTAATATGATTTAGGTGTTTTCAGCTCTGTTGTACTTGTCTTTCGCACTCTGGAAATAAGAATACACTGCAAAACGCGAATTTTTACATTAGGTTTCTTCAGTATGCTCTATAGTGCTTTTCTGCTGGAATCTCGCAGCTTACTTGAACACTCCATATGAAACAATGAAAGATACATGGCCAGATGGTATAAGTGTTTCTGCTTTAAGCCAAACAAACTTCCGAACTGAAATGTCAAAGGCAATATGATTTAGGTGTTTTCAGCACTGTTGTACTTGCCTTTAGCTCTGGAAGTAAGAATACACTGCAATTCACATCTTTTTACATTAGGTTTCTGCAGTAAGTTCTATAGTACTTTTCTGCTGGAATCTAGCAACTTACTTGAACATGCCATATGAAACAATGAAAGATA
>NW_021609327.1:679-1078 GCF_004785775.1 Grammomys surdaster | reverse complement strand
TGGCCGGGTGTTAAAAGTGTTTCTGCTTTAAAACAAACACACTTCCTAACTGACATGTCACATGTAAGATGATTTAGGAGTTTTCAGCTGTGTTGTACTTGCCTTTAGCTCTGGTAGTCAGAATACACCGCAATGCGTGTATCTTTACATTAGGTTTGTTCAATAAGTTCTATAGTGTCTTTCTGTTGGAATCTAGCAACTTAGTTGGACATTCCATGTCTAACAATGAAATATACATGGTGGGTGTTAAAAGTGTTTCTGCTTTAAAACAAACACACTTCCTAACTGAAATGTCACATGTAACATGATTTAGGAGTTTTCAGCTGTGTTGTACTTGCCTTTAGCTCTGGAAGTAAGAATACACAGCAATGCGTGTATCTTTACTTTAGGTTTGTTCAA
>NW_021609327.1:0-579 GCF_004785775.1 Grammomys surdaster | reverse complement strand
GGCCGGGTGTTAAAAGTGTTTCTGCTTTAAAACAAACACATTCCTAACTGAAATGTCACATGTAACATGATTTAGGAGTTTTCAGGTGTGTTGTACTTGCCTTTAGCTCTGGAAGTCAGAATACACTGCAATGCTTGTATCTTTACATTAGGTTTGTTCAATACGTTCTATAGTGCTTTTCTGGGGGAATCTAGCAACTTACTTGGACATTCCATATCTAACAATGAAAGATACATGGCCGGGTGTTAAAAGTGCTTCTGCTTTAAAACAAACATAATTCCTAACTGAAATGTCACATGTAACATAATTTAGGAGTTTTCAGCTGTGTTGTACTTGCCTTTAGCTCTGGAAGTAAGAATACACTGCAATGCATGTATCTTTACTTTAGGTTTGTTCAATACGATCTATAGGGCTTTTCTGTTGGAATCTAGAAACTTACTAGGACATTCCATATCTAACATTGAAAGATACATGGCCGGGTGTTAAAAGTGTTTCTGCTTTAAAACAAACACACTTCCTAACTGAAATGTCACATGCAACATGATTTAGGAGTTTTCCGCTGTGTTGTACTTGCCTTTA